>NW_003852406.1:31054081-31116673 GCF_000181295.1 Otolemur garnettii
GTACATGTGTGCATGCGTACGTGTGTGCATGTGTGCATGCACCTGCGTATACGTGTGTGCATGTGCAAGTGTGCATGTGTACGTGTGTGCATGTGCATGTGTATGTGCTGGAAGGCAAGTAGGGCTGACGCTGTGTGTGCATGTAATGTGCATGTGTGTGAATGTGGCTGAGCACTTAAGACTTCAGAGCTCATGGGATTTAGAAACAAGCTCCTGAAAGTAATTGTTAGCCTCCACATCCTCTGTGAGGCCCGGAAAATCCTAACCTAAAGCTCCCAAACTTCTCTTGAAACTTGACAGAACAGTATAGCAGGAAGAATAAATGGCCATAAATAAGAAGCAATCTGGTGGGGCTGGGAGAGGGGTGGTAGGGAGGATGTATCTGCCTGCTATAAAAACCTATTTTGGAACAACAGTGATAAAAACAGCTAGAGTGCAGATCCAGTATAATGTATGATGAGCCACCCGTCTGTAAGTGATATGGACGGGCAATTTAATGAATCATATTGGAATATTGAGGACTGGATTTGGAAAAATGAACTTTCTTTTCACCAAAATTAAATATTTAAAGATAACAAATCACAGGGAAAGAGCAGCCTGGTACAGAATTTACCATTTGCCACACTTCTTTGGAAGTAAGGGGGAAGAGAAGGAAACAGCACTTGGAGGGGTGACTACTGTATGCTGTAAATATAACCTTGTTCATCTCGTCCTTACAGCAGCCCTGTAAGATGGCTATTACTCTCAGCTTTCAGATATGGAAATGTGGGCTTGAGAACTCCAGGTTACTTTCTCAAAGCCAAACAGGGTGCAGGTGGAAGAGCCTTGATCTGGCTCACTCCACACCTGGGGATGACCAATGACTGCCCCCATGGTACAGGGGACATGAGGCTGCCTAGTTCAGAAGATGTGGCCCCAGTGCCAGTTTTATCCTATATGGGTCTGGGACAGTGGGACCTTGGACAGGTTAGAGCTATGGTCGGGTGTGGGGGGGGAGTCCCCCTGTAGCATAGAATTGATGAATCTACAAGGAGTAGGAAGGCCGCAAATGTATTCAGGACCCACAGGGGCATCAGGGTGCTGCCTGAAGTGGGGGAGCATGAGCCACGAGGTCGTGGGAAAGGTTGGGTGGTTGATGGGGCACATACAGGCTGCCGTTTGGCATCCATCCTGACTCACTCCTTATGTGTTCAACCCCATCTGTCCAGACTCTTCTTTATGAGGGGGTGGCAGAATCCGTGGGGTGTCACGAAAGAGCAGGTGCACTGAGACACGGGAACTTGGGTTTAAATGTGCTTCTGCCACTCTCTAGGTGCATGGCCATGATCCAGTAATCTAACACCTTTAAAGCTCAGTTTCCTCCTTTGTTCAACAGGACAACAATGCCTAGCTCACAGGATTCATGTGAGGACCAACAAGATGAGTCAGGTAAGATGTGAAGCATGATAAAAGGTGCAGAGTACAGCAAATAAATCTATTCAGTGTACATATTGACTCATTAGCTCTGAAGAAAGTTTCAAGGCCAAAGAAAGGGAGTTTATTGAGATAGATCTACCTGGAAGATAAGAGTTTCACATTTTTCATCAGTCGTAGTTGAAACATTTCAATTTGGGAAACTGGGTCAAGCCATATGACTGTGCATTAATTATAAGTTGTGATTCCAGCCACTTGTGGAAAGGTGAGAAAACGATCCAGTGCCTGCAATTTCCCGCAGCAACAAATGTGTCTCCACGACCGCCACCCCTGCTCCTGGCATGAGCCTTCACACCTTACAAAGAACTGCCCACCCCCATGATTACACACAGCCCACCTTGAAGGAAGATCATGTTAGCCCATTTTGTAGATGAGAAAATTAAGGCTCCAGCAGGTGGAAGGACTTGCTTAAGTCATGCCCAGTGGTTGGAGCCAGAGCTGGAGTTGGAATCCCTGGAATGAGTCCAGACTGATCATTGGTACAGCCTGTCTGTTTATCCTGTTAAAGGCTTAAAGGATGATGCCAAGAAGGGCCCTGTCTGGCATCATCTGCCTCTGTTTCCCCTGAGCCCCTCATCTATAGATTACACCCCATCTCTGTTCCAGAGCCAGCTTAGAAGGAGACAGAAGTAGACCAGCAGCCTTGACCCTATAGCCTTATGGGGCCTTAGGATCTCTGTCCACAATGTCGTAGCTTCCCAGGGTCTCCTGCCCTAGCCAGGGTGCTGTCATCCATTTGGGAGCTGTGGAGATCTGGATGGAGAACTTGGGGGAAGTCCAGCTCAGGGTTGTGGGTGATGGTGTTTACTTGGAATGACATGTTACTTGCACAGGTGTGGAAGAACCTGCTATTTATTGAGCATCTGTTGTGTGCTATCTCTCCATCATCCACAATCCCTATAGCACCTTGTGGTATTATTATTATTATTCCCTGTATACTGATAATAGAACAGAAGCTTGGAGAATGACCTTTACACAGTAAAGCCGGTAGTCGTCCAGAGATTCAAATCCAATTCTCTGTACTACAGTCCCTGGCAAGAGACTGATGAGGGTCTCCTGTGATGAGGCAATTCCAGTGTCCTCTGTCTTTCTGGGGCGAGCTGAGTCACAGACTTTGAGCACTACTGCTACTGGGATGGTAGGAATTAACCACATTGCTCAGTTTGGATCCAATAATTGAATCATATCAACTCCTGAGTTCCCATAGAAAGTCTGCAGGGAACAGAGCCTCCCTCCTCACCTGTGCACAGGCAGGAGTGCAGGACCTACAGGGAGAACCAGGTTGAGGTTGTAGCACCAGCAGCTACGGTGACCCAGGTGGGGACCCACAAGAGGCCCAGCACTGCTGCCTCCAGAGGCAGGGACCTGGTGTCTTTCTTCCCTGAAGACTGACCCTTTCCTGGCCCACCCCTTCCTCTTCCTCCCTGAGGGAGAGGGGAAGACCTGATACAATTGGGGAGGTTGGGAAAGGGGCCCACGGTTGGGCCCATCAGCCCCTGCCAAGTGATCCCCTTTTGGTCCTCATGAATGTGAGCATGGGTCTTCCTCCTGCCCCCGCCCTCCCTAATGCTGTGCCCTGTTAGGGACAAGCCTGCAGTTTGGGGCTGGTACACACAATGCAAGGGAAAGTATTGAGAACCCATATTTGGGTTGTAGATTCAAGGCATTTGTCCAGTTTCACTTCACCAGCTATGAAGCCGAGTCTTTGATGACGCCTTTGTCTTATTGCTGGGTGCCCACAGGGGAAGGGCTGGATTGATGGCCATCTCTGCAGTTAATAATAAGCCCTGCAATGCCAATCCAGGGAATGTGCGTTAGGAGGGAGCAAGCCAGAGATGGCATAGAGGCACACGTTCACAGCCTGGGGTTGTTCCTGCCTCCACCAGCCAGATGGATGTTCCTGAGATACTCAGCAAAACCCTCACAGCTTTACTTTAAAGGCCCTAGGGGAGCTGGAACCCCTGGATTCAGGGTTCCGCCTGCCTCTCCAGCCTCATCTACCTCCTGCTCTGACTCACTTGGTCAGCTCGAGCACAGTGCCCTGTATGCCCCACTTAATTCCCACACCTGTGGCAATTACTCCACTGGCAGTAGTTAAATCAAGGAACCTGGGAAGAGTCTTGGAGGTCATCACACTCAAATCTTCATCCAGAGAAGGGGCTGTCTGAACATGGCTTTCTTGCCATGCTTCTGGAAGCAGCCTTTCCTGTGCTCAGTTCTTATAAAACATTTCTTCAGACAAGAAATCTATAAAACAAAAATATAGAGTAGCAAGTGGGAGAGGAGAGGAGTGGGGGGAGGGTGACTGGCGAGACCTCACCTAATGTGCATAACCGGAGGGTGTTCAGCACGCCCCGGGGGTGAAGGGCTCAGCTACAACTTAAACTTCACCTTAGAATTGAAAACAATGTGACCTAAACATTTTTACCCTCATATTAATTTGAAAAGAAATCTGCCTCCTTGCTACTTCTGTCTGGTGCAGGTGCCTTCTGTGCCAGCTACGCACCTTCCAGTCAGTTCTGCCCTGGCCCAGGCCCTCTGCTTCTCTGTGCCATTGTCACTAGATGGCGCTTCGCCATTCAGTGGCCTGGAGCAGCACTCCAGCTTCCTCGGTTCCCCCTCCTGACACCTGCCTCACCCGTTCTCGTGGTTCAGAGCTCCTTGAGGCTGTGCTGTGCTTGAGCCATCTCTCTACCCCCGCTGCCTGGTACAGAGGAGGGGTCGCAGAAGCCTGTGCCCAGCCCCTGGTCCGTCTCCTTGCACTGCAGATGGAACTGCTTCATTTGCTGCTTGGTCACTGAGTGTCTATGGGTCAGTCTGGCCTAGAAGCTGCCTAGCAGCTAAAGGAAGAAACTGACGTGTGAGCAGAAAATTACAATATAGTGAGATCTGTGCTGGAAAGGAGGTACACAGAGAACGCTGAGGGAGCAGTCAGCAGACAGGCTCAGTGAGCTGAGCCAGGAAGAGCTGAGTCAGAAGGAGGGGCAGGAAGAGGACAGCCGGAGCCGGCTGGAGAGCTCAGCTTCCCATCGACCAAGTGCCTCAAAGGTGGCCTTCTATCTGACAGACAGCCAGCCAGCCATGGAGGTACAGGGACAGTGTTGAAAGAGGAACATCATACAACTGTGAACTACTCTTCTATAGCTGGGGTAACTGGCTTGTTCCGGTTCACCCAAGACTATCCTGATTTTAGCACCAAATTCCCACTTCCTGGAAAACCCTCAATCCTGAGCAGATTGGTGGACGGTCACCCTACTTAGACCAAAGGCCAGAAAGGTGACATAAACTATTATATTCTGCAAACCCTTCCATTATCTTCTGACCAGGACAATTACATTGCACGATGATATTAGTGGGTTAGCAGAAAACATTTAAAATATCCTCTGCATGGAAAAAAATATAAAATTCTTTATATGTTAAATGTTGTGAATGCCACAATCTGTAGCTATGGCTGGAATATGGAAAATACAGAGGTGAGAGATAGCAGATCATATTTTGGGGGCTGCAAAGAGACTGTCTTGGACATAGGGGGCATGCCTTTGTGCAGGAAGAATTGTGTAGGTGACACTGGACAGGTAGGTAGTGGTCACAGTGCTCCATAGACCAGGCCACAGAATGCATCTCATATGAGATTCTATCCCATAGCCTCAAGGAGACAAAAATGATGTCAGGCAGAGAGGTGTCACGGTTGGGCAGAAAGTCCATGTGGATGCCATTTTGGAGAACTGATTAGGGTGGGGGATATAGAGGCCAAGATCAGAGGCAGAAGACCACTCTGGGGCTGCCATAACTAAGCAGGGGCAGTGTCGTGACCCATCGGGCCCCCCTGGCCCTGGTCTCGATCACCTCAGGAAGGAACCAGGCATGATGCGGATTAGTAGTGCACTCTTGAGAGAGGGGGCTAGCCCTTCTTTGCAGGGCAGCCCTGAGCAACCTCCGCACTAGCCTTTTATTGACACTGTACAACACAGGTGAGGGGAGTAATTAACAAATGACTACATGCTGAAGGGTCGGGCTCTTCTTCCACAAGGAACACCTGTGGAGGAATGGCCCGAGGGTCCACCCATCAGCTACAGATCATCTTGCTCAGAGGTCCTCTGACTCTTGTTGTCCCCTGCAGGGCAGTTCTCTGGAGATGGAGAGAAGGGTGCTATTTACTGGACAGGATTTGGCAATTGGTGATCTGTTGAGTGAGGGTGCACATGTGGTCAGATATGAGGCACAGTCAACCACCAAGACAGGGATCTAAGGAGGAAAATAGCTTCAGGGGGAGATGCTACATTTGATTTGGGATGTGTTGTATGGGTCTTAACTCCTTGAACTACCAAGGATTTAGGCATAGGAAACTTAGGACAGAAACCTAGGCTGGATATAAACATCTGGGTGTCATTTACCTTTCAAGTCCAAGGCACCGAAATAATGGTCTACTTACAGAGTGTGCGAGTGAAAATGGAAGAGAGACCAGCCCAGGGAGTGGGGAGAGGGCCAGTTCCTCCCATCCTAGATGAAGGGCTGGTGGTGGAGCTGGTCTGACCAGGGGAGTGGCTATTGCTAGCGTCCTCAGTGTGTATGCACAGTGTCCAACCCTTGGGACCATCTGGAAAGTCTGCCCTTTCTTATGTGACCCAGTTTTAGAAAAATGACACTAATAATACCCGTTGACTTCTCAGGATTGTGAGGAGTTGGGAGCTAATGTATGCACTGGGCATATTATGCAAACAACCTGGCCCTGAGGCATGGAGGGAAGGGATCACTCACATGTTTCCCCCCTCTCCCAGGGTTCTGGAGTTGTCTGCAGCTGCCCATACCTCGTCCTTCTCTTCCAACAAGTATCAGAAGGCTTCTATGATGTGTCTTTTTAAAACAATGATCTTAATGATCAGAATTGTCTTAAAACCATTCTGAGTAAGAGAGTGGAGAGTGCTCCATTAAGGTGGACATGAGACTGGCTGGTAAGAAGAGCGTAGCACCAGGACTGAGAGACAGCCCCTGTGGGACTTGGGATCAGCCTCACTCCAACTTTCTGTAAAATGTGGGTGTTGTACCAACAGAGCCATCAACATGCCACCCAGCATGCTGAGTGCTCAGTTCTAGCCAACAGGAGCATGTCATGGCTTGCCAGTATGTGAATTGGAAATAGTAAAGTATATTTCAAAGCAAGGAGTTAAAAACAGTAATTTTCACCATGTCATTTATTCATTCAACAAATATGTCTCAAATACCCAGTAAAGCTCAGGCACAGTCTAGTTCCAGGTGGAGACAGGCGAGCACACACAGACTGTGCCAGATGCCCTTCAAGAGTCTCCTGCCGGGTGCCAGACTGAAGCCAGGCTGTAGCTGTGTGAGATACGCAGAGGGAAGGAGAGGCCGGCAGGGGCGGGCCCGTGGTTCCCTCTTCCTACACTTGTGCCAGCTGTCCTGCAGGCTGCCCAGTCCATCCCTACCCCCCTAAGGAAAGCTGCACATTGCCCAGAGGATGTGGTGCAGCCCCCTGAGTGTGGAGCATGAATCCTGGGGTGGGAGCCACTGCATGCCTCCAGACTGCTGCAGCATTCCCACTGTCACCGCCGTTGACTCCTCGACTTGTGACTAAACTATTTTTAACTGACTGTCGCCATGGCAGCGTGAGAACCACTGGGAAAGACGTGGCCTTTCTGACAGCGTTCAAGCTGCTGGCTGCCCTCTTGTCTCACTTAATCCCCATGCACCAGGGCCAGAATAATATATATGAAACCCCCACTTTCTCCTGATGGGCGAGGAGCTGGACTTCTCTAATGCCTCCTCATCTGCACAGTAGGGGCTTTAATTACAAACAAAAGACAAAAACCAAAACTCCATTCTTGAGACCCTCATGGGGGTCACACTTGGCTATTAAGGCCCACATGAGCACGGCACCTCTCAGAGTTACTTTCTGATGTCCAGCTCTTAAGTCACATGCAACACCTGTCCCCCTCCCTGCCCTTCTTCACATTTGCTGTTGACTCCCATTAGTATTCCATGGGTGTCCGTAGGGTCTGAAGACATAGACAATGTTGTACCCTTTTTGTTACAGATTACTGACGTCCTTGGTGACATTATCCACATTTGCCCATGTCTCCAGATTTTCCTGGAGTCCCTGCCTCCCTCTGGGAGGGTGGGTGCTGATGTCTGCACAGCTCTCTGACCTCTGACAGCCCAACAGCTACATCCTGAATCTTTGCCTCACCTCTACATCCTTCGGGGCACTGTTCCCTCTGCACCCCAGCACTCAGCACAAGGTCCTGAGGATAGACAGATGCTTGGCTAGTGTTTGTGGGATGAAGAAAGCCTGAGCCCGGTGGCTACCGCTGAGTGTGGGAATGAGTGAGGAGGACAGGGTGTGCAGGGTGGGTGGAGAAGGAAGGAGTGCCTCAAGGGCACCTCTGCTGACCCCCTCACCACCCCCCACTTGATGGGAGAGGATGCTGAGGTGCAGAGGGAGGAGCTGGGGCAAGGGCCACCGTCAGTGAGTGAGGTGACTCGCAAGTCCCATTGGGTTGGCTCCGAGGCTGTGGTTCTTTTCTCTCTGCTTGGTTCTCTGGGAGGAGGAATGAGTCTGGGGTTTTCCAGAGATGGCAAATGCTGAGGGACTGTGGCCTTGAGGGCAGGAGCCATCTCAAAGCGGGCGGCCTTGCACTCCTGCCATTTCCTAGCAGCAGTTAAAGACCAATCCTGCGAATCCTTCGGCTAACAGACACCCCACCTGTTCGGAGTTTTGTTGTGCTCAACGTCTGAAAAAGCTGAGCAGAAGGAACAGAGATGTAAATCTTCCTCTTTCAAAAATGTTTTTGAGCATCTGCTTTTCACAGAGTTCCTGAGTAACAGCAGGGAAGGTACTTGGGCTTTAGCTGTATCTGGGGGCAGACTCTGCCCGTCTCCTATGATAATCCCATCTCCAGCCCTTGGACTTTGACATCCAGCCCAGATTGTTTTTGTTATCTACCTGACACTAAGAAGAAAGAAAGGAGCAGATGCAGCAGTTTCTCACCTGTACCTACCAAGTTTAAAATCACGCAGCCACTTGGCCTTGGGGCTGGCTCTCCCCTCCTCTTTCTTTGAGATGCCACCCTGTCTCCCTTTTCTCCTTTCTTACTCTCTTTCACTCTCTCACTGCCTCTCTCCTTCTAAGAAGATAAAATAAAGTTTATACTTTTATAACCTAATCTCTGTCTGGAGAAATCTTTCTCAAACCTGTGTGCACCAGATCATGACTTAATACTATCCCTGCCCCATATCACCAGTAGGTCTAGGGACCTTTGGCATTGGGCACAAAATCATGGGTGTACGTGCAGGGATATGAAACTTTTTTTTTGGCCAAGTCTGAGTTTGAACCCGCCACCTCTGGCATATGGGGCTGGTGCCCTACCCTTTTGAGCCACAGGCGCTGCCCCGGGATATGAAACTTTTGAGTGGAGAGATGCACAACCTTTGCCATAGTCTCTAGAGAGGCATTGAGCCTAGAGAAGCACCCCCATTCTGTGGGCAGAACCTCAAGGAAACCAGTTGGAGCTGGGATCAGCTGCCTGGCTCTTGTGCCCACCCCACAGCCCACCAAGGTGCAGGACCCCTCTCCCCTGTGCCACCAGTTCCTTTCCTTTAGACCTGGCCTGGGACTCAGTCTTCCATTTTTGCATGACCGTCCCCATCCGGGGTTGCACATTTGTGTGTGTTGTCACCTCTCAGAATGACAATTCTGAGACAATGAGAATTTTTTTCTTTTCCACTTCTTTTTTTTGTCTGTAGAATTATCCTCTAAGATACTTCAATAAAAAAAAAAGAAAGTATTTGAGCAGCAGAAGAAGCTTACGGAATCCAGGTAGTGTAAGTTGCTCATGCCAAACTTTACAGTTAAAAAATACAATAGCCCCTGAGGTGACAGATGGGACATGGCAGCACTATGTGAATGTGTCCTCACTTCCACGTTGTTAAAAACAGCTGCAGCGGAGGGTGGGGACTTGCTGCCAGGGGGAGGTTGGACATGCTGTGATAGGTATCGATAATTTACTGAGGGCAAGCTGTGGCCGAGGGAGGGGTGGTTCCCAGGAGTACAAGCCTGGGAAAGAGACAATAAAAAGGCCATCAGTGGGTGTCCTGGAGAGCCTGGAGGCCTGGCCACAGGGCCTGAGACCTGCGGAGGGCCCAGGGGAGGCCTTTGATCTGTCCAGAGGGACTCAGCTGAATGATTTCCCCTTGGGGAGGCTATGGAGACCCATCTCACTAGAAAGGCTCAGATCCTACATTGTGGTCCCCTCAGGCCGGAGAAGTTTTGCTGGACACAGGAGACAGCAGTCCCCACGGAAAATAATTTTGGCTTTTGCAGGGGCTAAGCAGCAGGTTGCTTTCAGGGAACCAAGGAGACACCCTGTTCTGTGCCCCTGAAATGCTGGTTCCTCCATTCACTTTGCCTCCTACCACTCAAGCTAGAACAAAAGACAGGCTTGAACAATGGTCCGATCCATGCCTCCATCCTGGTCTCCTCCCCAGGCTTGTTTTTAAAAATAACTTCTCTTTTTCTTCTAAAGCAAGTAATAATTCACCTTTTGTAGGAAATTTAGAAATATAGAACAGCACAGAGAAAATGGAAACCAGCTATAATCCAAATAGACAGAGATAACTACTCTTCAGATTTTGATATCTAGTCTTTTCTCAATGAATATTAATGTGTATTTCACATGCACATATGTGTATATGTGAATTTATGTATAGGGATGCATATTTATACAATGATTATTTTTAGAGAAAAGGCTTTATATTCACGACTGAGAGCTCAGACTCTGCAGCTAGACTGCCTGGGTTCTGATCCTGGCTCTGTTATTTGCTGTCTGGGTGGTCTTGATCTGAACCTATCTGTTCCTCAGTTTCCTTATCTGTAAAAAGTCAAATTGGCTGGTGAAAATAGTATCTCACTGTTCCCTAAATTTGCAGTGCTTGGTTGGTCGTTTGTGTTTCTTGTACTCTGTTTTCTCAACCTCTCCATCCTTTGATAACTCCCCAGAATTGGCTTCTTTCCACTAATCAAAGAAATCAATGAAAATATTGATTTTAAACATGCATTTGTCTCTCCTGTTTTAAACAAGGAAGCCAGACTCCTTGCTGGAGGCTGTAACCACTTTCTTTGCCAGTCAAACTTCCTATGATTATTTGCACCCATCATTTTCACCCCTTCATTCCCTTCCTTAGCCCTAGCCTGGTTGCTGCTCCACCAAACTGCTTGGGAAAAGGTCACCAATGGCCTCCTTGTTGCCAAGTCCATTAGGCACTTTTTCTTCATTCTTACTTGGCCCCCTTGCATTTGGCGCTGGCGCCTGATCCCTTATGCCCTTGTCTTCCCTGAGCTCTCACCTGCTTCCTGGTCTCTCTCCCCTTTCCCCTCTGCCCATTTTCTCCTGATCTCCTTCATATATTTCTGTTCTCAAGTGTACATTTTCTTAATCTTCTCTCCTCATTCCTTCTGTCTTCTAAAACCGTGACTGAATTCATCCAGATCCATGCATCTTCAATGCTCATCAATGTGGCAATTCCCAGATCTCTATCTCTGATCAGGACTGCTCTCCTGAGCTCAAGACACATCTACTCAGTGGGACCTCTGCTGAGACACAGCCAAAAATCAGTGGATCTCAGCCTGAATTCAGCGTCTTCCACACAGGACCATCTCTCTCCGTTGGTTTCTGCCTTTGGAAAGGGTTGGAATTGCATGTCTATGAAGGTGTCAGTGTCATGTTTCAAAAGGAATCAAAACTGAAGTTACACCAGGGGTTGGATATTGGGAAAGAGAAGGAGTGACCAGGCCTTCTGATGTCATGGAAACCAAGATGCTGTCCCTGCTTCCTGTTCTTTCGCAAGGGGCAGACCTTGATGCTTGACAGATGGTGAATGCTATAATTACTGAATGACCAGAAACTTGTGAGATACAAGATGCTTCAGCTGGAAGAGCACTCAAAGATCACCTGGTCTAATTGTGGTCCAGAGAAGGATCTGTGGTCCTCAGTATATTCCTGCAAAGACCTGAAACCTCCCCTTCCCAAACAGTGTCATTTGCCTGTGGCCACCAGACACACCATTGCCATTACCTGAGGGTTGGTGGCTCAGGAAGGGGCTTTTGAGCTGACAGAGCTTTCCTGTTACCCTCCATGTGGAACAGAGTCAGCTTCATATTGCTTGGAAAGGATCTTCCCAGCTCTGGCTGGGTTCACTGGCCCTAAAGTCACAGGAGGGCATACATGGATGTAGTTATCAACATCATAGAGAAGGAAATGTTCTCTCTCTCTCTTTTTAAAATTATTTATTACAGAAAACTCAAAACATACCAAAAAGAGAGAGAAGAGTTCAATGAAGCCCCGTGTACTCATGACCCAGCTCCTACACAGGGCTGTTGTCTCAGGCAGTTTGCTCTCAAGGAATAGGTGAGCCTGGGGAATTTATAAAGAAAAGAGGTATATTTTGCTCACAGTTCTACAGGCTGTGCAAGAAGTATGGTATTAGCATCTGCTTCTGGTGAGGGACCCAGAGAGGGGAGGTGCCAGCTCTTTTCAACCATCAGAGCTGAGGGAAGTAAAAGAGTTAAGAACTGGCCCATTAAGGGTGATGGCACCAAGCCACTCATGAGGACCCTGCTCCATGACCCTGACATCCGATACTGGGGATCAAATTTTAACGTGAGATTTGGAGGATCCAAATGTTCAAAGCCCCCCCACCCCCAAGTTGCCATACACAGAGAAAATGGCAAATTGTAGCGAAATAGACCTTTATTTAGAAAATATCCATTACAAAATTTTACAAAGAGGTGGCCAACACGTCTAGAATATTTTGTCAATATTTTCTACAATTTTTAATGAATACTTTGTAAATAAATTGTCCATTTACCTAAAATATCCCATTTTCCCTATGTATGGTGACTTTAGTGGTGACTTTTGGGGACACCCCATATATCACCCATCGTATCTGTCTCTTCCCTCACTATGTTTTTGTTTTATTTCATTTTGTTTCTAGATTATCTTAAAGCATATTTATCAAATTGGAGGGTCCCAAGATTCCTTTTACACTTTTAAAAAATATTGAGGATCCCAAAAGCTTTTGTTTATGAGAGTTTAATTTTTGATATTTCTATTAGATATCAAAACAAAGAAACCTGAAAATATTAACTTGTTCATTTAAAAACAAAAATAATACATTTTAAGTGAAAAATAATTTCAAAAGAATAATAACTAGCAAGAAGAGTGGAATTTGTATTACATTTTCAGAAATATCTTCATTGTTTGATTTAATGGAAGACAACTATACACTCAATAGAGGACAGCTGGATTCTTCTGTCTGCTTCTGCATTCAGTGGGGTACAATTTGTTACTTGAAACGTGAAGAAAATCTGACTTCACATAGATACGTGGTTGTAGTAGTTTTTATAAAGACAGTGTCTCACTGTGTTGCTTAGGTGGGAATGCAGTGGCGTGACCAAACTCCTGGGCTCAAGCAGTCCTTCTGCTTCAACCTCTAGGCATGGGTCACCATGCCTGGCTATTTATTATTTATTTATTTATTTAATTTTTTTGTATAGACAGGGTCTTGCTATGTTGCCCAGGCTGGTTTCCAACTCCTGGCATGAAGTGATCCTCTGACCTCAGCCTCTGATATACCCAGCCTGAGGGCGTATTTTAATAGCCTTTTTAGATATTTGTGGATATTCTTCTTTGATACTATACTGAAATTTGATAAATACTAGTTTTCTAAATGTTAGTTGCAATGTGGAATCTGAAATTATATTGGTGAACTTTTTATACTTTGTTACGTTCAAATTCACTGTTCCCTCTTGCACTCTGAGGGAGTCTTTTACTTAGTCATGACTTTGCTTCCTCATATATTGTCATTTGGAGAACACTGGTTGGCTAAGTGGTATAGACATATTTCATGACACAGGATAAGAAATTATGTGTGTTAATACACATCATCTCCAATTTCATCAGAACGTGTTGATATTCTGGCAAGCTTGTACACACAAGTTTTCTTTAATTCTAATTTTCATTTGAAAGCTCAAACTTTATGACCAGCAACACATTTAGTCTGTTGTTTCACTTAAAGTAATACACTACCTTGTTCACGTTTGAGAAAATGTCAGCCAAACACCCAAGTCTGAATTGATTTTTCTATTAATTTTTTGAGTAAACATTGTGTTCCATGGAAAAAAGCAGCTAGTTCAGCTTGAAACTCAAAGAGTACTACAAGGGCTCTTTCTGGAGGTAAACAGAGGGGCTTCATGGTTACCTCTGTTTAGTCACTCAAAGTGTTAAAAAAGATGAATTCTAAAAGGTTAATACTTTTATTGCTTCATGCAGTACATTCTTGAGTGAAAATGGCCTTTATTATTATTATTACTTTGACTTTGAGCAGGCGGCTGTGGGAAACATGGTTTCACACCGCAGCCTGGACTCCAGCTGAGGCACCAGCGGTTTTACTCAGCGTTGCTTTTGCACCATCAGGGCGAATGTCAAGGCAGTAAAAAAGGCAAAGAACATCTTAATATTGTTATTAAAGTAGTTTTGACAATGCAGATCCCGAAAAGAATCTCAGGTATTCCCCTCTCTTTGCTCCCCAAAGATCTATTCCTATATTTTGAAAAGAGATGTTTTTAAGTAAATCCCAGGCAGCCTACCATTCAACCATAAATAATTAATATGCATCTCTAATAAAGGCTTACCAAAACATGACATGCTCGCATGGATTCTGATTCAATTACCCATCTCAACGTGTTCTTAATATTATCTAACAATACTCAGCCTGTGTCCAAATTTTCTCTAATTTCTCAAAGAATTCTTTTTTACAGTTGCTTTGTTTGAATCAAAATGTATATGTCCATACAATGCACTTATTTTTTTAATGTCTCTAAAAAATCGATTCCAGTGTCCCCTCCTCTCTCATTTTTATTCCACTTACTATATTTGTTAAAGAAGTGGATCATCTGTGCTAAAAATTAATAGTTCCTTGGATTTGGCTGATTTCATTCTTGTGTTGTCATTTAACATGTTTTGGGGTCCTCCAATTTTATTTTGTAAACAGGTACAGGCCGTTAGATCTAGAGGTGCTAGCCCACCTCTAGAGAGGTGATTCTCTGCTGGGGGCTGTCCTGCACACTGCCTCACGTTCAGTGGCAACCCGCTGGCTTACATCCCCTCTGCCCTGCAATGCCCTGCAATGCCCTGCAATGCCCTGCAAGTTGTAACAGCCAAAAGTGTCTCTAGACACTTCCAAATATTCTACAGGGGCAAAAACTCCCCCATTTGGTTGAGAGCCACTGCTTTAGAGGTTCTAGAATAGATTAGATTCTGGGTCAACTTTTATTTCAACAAGAATAGGTCACAGGTGGTGCTGGGGGCTCCCACTGTGCATGGGGCTGTGTAGTAAAGAGTGTGTTTCAAAGTCTCCAGCAATACTTCTCTTATAGCTGGGTAACAGGCAATACATAGTTTGTTTCCAGTTTGGGAAACAGGAAAGCTGATTTATTTTATGTTTTTAATTACCATAATCTCTCCATTATCTGGCACACCCATGGGGACTGGTAGGTTTTGGATAAATGTAGTTTCTGGTTGCTTGAGAGTTACTATTAAACATAGGCCTAACTAACTCTACACCTCATACCACACCATACCATACTGTGAACTCTGTATTGACTTGGTATTAATATTAATATACACCATTTAAAAGCAAATTAAGACAAATAAAAACAAACTTTACTCACTATAACACAGTTTTACTGTATTATAAAACATCTCTGTAAATGTAGTGTACAATTTTAGTTGAATGGCAGTCAATACACTTTTCAACTTCATTACCATATTTTTTTAATTTCAATAACACACATTAACACTTACAAGTCTGATGTTAGGATAAAAAGTTGATGAGCATATATCACACTGGGATCATCGCAGTTCTCTGATGACACAGCCAGGACAGCATGAAGAGAAGTGGATGTGGATGGTTCTGGATCTACAGCAGTAGATGACATATTGGCAAACCCGTAGGCATCTTTCTTGAAGTATAAACGCTGGCTTTGAGGCCTGACACCTCTGGAGCAAAGCGTGAGCACAGCGTGCTGGGCGGGAAGAAGGGCTAGCGATCTGTGCGAGGTAGGACCCTATCAAATGGTTCAGTAGCTGCCTGCCAGGACGCTGTCTCCACCTCACAGATGTCCCACCACTCTTCTTCCTCTGCGACATTCTTTCTTCGTGATTCACAACAGTACCTATGATGTCATAGGTATTTAGAGTGTGAGTTACTGGAACACCTTCACCCACAGCAAGCCAGTCCCAGAGTTCATCTCCAGGCAGAGCTGTCTTGTCTTTAGCAGACTCAGCTAACTCACAGATTCCACCATAAACTCTGCGACTGGCATCTGCAACGGGCTGGGAACTCCTCAGTGTCCACAGTGGGCGGAGGAGGATTCCTTAGTCATCATGGCTGGCCATGACTCCCTCCAAGATCTCTGCAATGTTTCACTTTTCACAGAATTCCAAGTGCAGCTGACATTGTCCATAGCATCTTTGCGAATGTGTTTTTTTCTGAAAGTCCAGAATTGTCCCATCAAAATTATTCTTTTTTTATATGAAAGTCACACCTGTAAGTCATTTTTATATTCTGTATCGCCTCCTGATCAGACTTGTGACATTAGCTGGAAAATGACATGCAAAATGTTGACATTGACAATAGAACTTTACTATTCTGTTATATTTCTTTCTTTTGTAAATTTTCTTCTATGGGGACAAATGAATGGTGGAACCACTTGGTAAATGTTTCTATGTCCCTCCTGCTGTCGCTCTATGCGTGATCATCTACAGGCAGGTGGTTATGCCTTTAAAGCACCTTCGTTTGTCAGACTTGCTGACCACACTCAACTTTACTTTATGGTTTCCTGATGCACTTGCACAGATAAGTATGATTACATGCTTCTCAGCCCATGAGCTGCCTTCCTGTTACTGCCAGCCAGAGTAGAATTAGGCACACTCTTCCACAGCAATCCAGCCTCCTTGGCTTTATAAATCTGCCCCAGGGTCAAACCATGTTCTGCCTTCAATTCACTAAACACATCACAAAATGATGCTGCAGCTTCGAAATCAGTCAATTTCTGCTTATCTGACAAGTCCAACTAGCCATGACTGACCTTAAATCTGGTAAGCCTGCCACTTGAGAATGACCTTCATTTTTTCATAAAATTCTCTCACTTTTTCCTGCAACATGGGTCCAGAAATACAAAAATCCTCAGACCTTTTCAGTGCAAACCTCTCATACGTGGCCTGGTCAAGCAGTTCTGTTCTTGGTGTAAGATGAGTGTGATGTTTATTTATACAAATATCACACTCCAGTTTAACGTAAAACTCCTCTATCTTCTAATACAGAGCCTTAATGTTATAGGTTGTTGATGAACCAGTGTTAAACTCTTTCATGAGCTCTGCCCACCTCTCACCACTCTCAAGCCTCTGGCATATCTCTGTTTTCTGCTTGAGGGTGAGCACTATTCCTTTATGCTTGTCCAAGACCTCTGCTGGCATTTGGGGGAATCAAAAAATAACGAAAGGATAGTGCGCATCAATTTTTAAGAATGCAAATGAAGATCTATAAGTGCACCAATGTCTACACTAGCTCAGCATTAAGCAGACATAATGTACCTAACTGGATATAGGATATAAAGCTTGTGGGACCTGTATGTGCAGTTCAACGATCCGCTCTGTTATTTAACCCATAACAACAGAAGCCTTGTAGCAGCACAGTACAGTGTGTGCAGAGTTGTCAGAAATCTACTTATCATCAGATAAATCGACCTGTCCTGTGCGATCAGAATGTCCCACCAAAAGCACAAGGTAGCGTAATGGCAGCAGTACAGAGAAAGTCCATACCCAGTTGTGACTATCCAGGAAAGCAGTACAGGTTTTAAATAAGGATGTTTGGGGCAGTGAGAACATGTGGGAGCCAAGGTTGATGCACAAGTGTCGGCTACTGACACCACTGCATCGACTTTAGATTCTGTTTTTTGGGGGGAGGGCTAGTTGCAAGCCCATTGCCTGCATTCTATATAAGTGGGAGTTTATGAAATATTTTCATGGTTCCAAATCCAAAACTAAAATACAAGAGAAGCCTAGCTTCTAAAATTCAGAGAGGTCTTGCTTGCTTCCATATCTCCTCCATTCTGTTTTTTCTTCTCCCTCTTGACACATATTTTTATTAATTTTTGCTTTATACTTCCATTGTTTCTTTTGGAATATCTGCTTCCTTACAGAAAAGGTAGCTTGCTCAATACTGTGACTGATTTTTTTGGGTGCTATGACTGGAAATCATTTCTTAGCAGAGCACAGATGTCTTCCTTGATCATTTTTGTTTAACAGCATTATTGAGCTTACATGACACAAAATTTAGCCACTGTAAGTGTATAATTCAATGATTTTAGTAAATTTACAGCTGAGCAACCATCACCATAATCCAGTTTTAGAACATTCCCACTCCTAAAATTTCTTTGTGCCCATCTGCAGTCAATTCCTACTCCTAACCCCAGCCCCAGGCAACCATGGATCTGCTTTCTTTCTCTAGAAATTTGCTTTTCCTAAACATTTCATATAGTCATTAGTGTTTTGTGTGTGATTTCCTTCACTTACCATGTTTTCTGAGCTTCGTTTATGTTGTGCAATGTATCAACAATTGGTTCATTTTTATTGCCTGATTGTGTTTCATTGTAGGATTATATTTCAACTTATTTATCCATTTACCTGTTGATAGATGTCTAGATTGCTTTCAGTTTGGCGTTATTGTGAACAATGCTGCTATGAACGTCCACCCCTGTAGGGACGTATACTTTTATTTCTATTGGTTACATTCTTAGAAGTGGAATTGCTGGTCACTCTCATTTGTTTTTACACCAGCACAGAACTGTGCTGCAGAGTTGTTAACGTGATTGCTCCTCCAGTGCCCTATTGATGGACACTTGTGTCATCTCAGTTTTCCTCTTTGCCATTACAAACAGTGCTGCCATGGGTAACCTGTGCCTGTGTCATTTATCCCTTTAGCCAATGAATCATTTTGATAAATTCTGAGATGTTGAGTTTTTCCAGGTTAAATGGTAATCACATATGCAGTTTAGCTAGATATCGCCAAATTCTCCTCCGAGGGTCATGTCATCTGTATCCCCACCAGAAATTTCCATGAGAGTGGTTTTCCACAGCCTGGGCAGCAGCATATATCATTTAACTTTTGTATTTTCATGAATATGAATTATTCGTTCATGTAGGAAATGCATCTCAGGGGAGTTTGAATTACACATTCTTTTTTTCTGATGTATCACTGTATTCATTTGTTCCTTCATCCATTCTTCCATCTATCCCATACCACAAAGAGGCAGCATTCCACAGGTTGCTCTTGTTGCCATCAACACTCTCATAAGGGTCTGTATAGCTCTGAACAAGGCAGGAAATATTCCTGCACTGTGGAGCTTACATTTTGGTAAGGAAATGCAGGTAATACAGTCAGTAAGCAAGGAAACGTCCTGATGGTGCTGAGTGCTACAGTGAGAATTGAAGACGGTGACAAGTAGATCAGTGGATGATATCCATTCACTCACTTGCTGAGCCACACTGACCATGCACAGGCTTCTTGGCTCAGGTGTAGCAGAGTCTGGTGAGATGACTGGGAAGAGTGTGTGGGCTCTGATAGACCATACAGAGTGGCGGGCACAAGCTGACCCTCCTGCATCTGGCCCTGGCAACACAGAGAAGATCAGATGTGGGCTCTGCTCATAGTCTAGTGGAGGAGAGAGATAGGAAGTTGAGCCGCACAGTAAGAAAAATACCCTCAAAGAACAGTGTGAGCTTTGGCAAAGCATTCCAGAGATATCCTTCAGTTGCTGAGGGGTCAGAGCATCAGAAGGTGAGTTAGGGTGGAGGGCACCTAGCAGGGAGCGTGCTCAGGCTCCTGGGGCACAGAGCACACTCCTAGGGACTGAAGTAGCCAGGGCCTCTCTGGAGCAAGCCTTTTCTGGTCCTCCTGTCTGCCCAGGTAGCGCCTGGTGGCTTGAGATCTTGGGCACTTTACTTCTCCTTTCCACCCTGTGGTAGGTAGAATAATGGCCTCCCAAAGATATCCATAGTTGAGGGAAAAAAACAAGTTCCCCAACACATAACAGAGATGCCAACCTGAAGTGCTCAGCAAAATTGTAACAAAGTAGATTAAGCAAGTACCAAGATGACTACTGGGCCTGGGAAGAGTGCCCAGCACTTTCTTGGGTGGCTCAGCAGTTTCTTGCCTTGAAGTGGCTGGCATAGACCGGTGCTGACAGCTTTAGAATTTCTACAGTCCTATTATAGTGACCTTTGGCTAACTGTAATACTAAAGGCCCTGCCTAGAGAAGAACTGTGATATCTTTAGCATGACATGGGTTGTACGGTGGTGCAGGAGGAAGGTACTGGGTGGTATAGGTTTGTTTCACCGGGAACAAGCAGTGATACACTGTAAAAGCACCATCACTCGCTGGGAAGGGATTTCAGGCAATACCGCAGGGAGGGCTGGTACAGATTTTGCTACCAAGAGAGCTTCTGTGGAAGTTTCTGTGCTGCCCAGGACCAAGTGCACTTCTGAGACTCCTTCAAGAAGCACATCTAACTCGCCAAGGTGTCTTATCTAGTCATTCCTTGGTCTCTCTGCTCCATTTCAGTTTGGGAGGTGGTTTTTCTATACTGTCCCGTATAGCAAATTTTCCCATAATCCCTGAAAACCATGACTGTGTACCTTACATGGCAAAAAGGACTTTACAGGTGTGATTAAGTTAAAGATCTTGAGATGGGGAGATTGTCCTGGGTTACCCCGGCGGTCTGATGTAATCAAGAAACAGAAGTCCGAATGATGCAGCCATGAGCCGCAGAAAGCCCACAGGATCCAGAAAAGTCTCCCCTGGAGCCTCCAGAAGGAATGTAGCTTTGTTGTTACCTCTGTTTTAGACGAGCAAGACCCATTTTTGACCTCTGACCTCCAAGACAAATTTGTGTTATTTTAAGCCTTAGCAGGGCACCCAGCTTAGTAAAAGGTGACTATTACTATTTCCATTTAACCCTGTGAACTAAATAAATCTTAAGCACCCTGGCGACTGAATGGACTCCCTCTTTGCCAAGAAGACCCCCAGAGAAACCTTAAAACTGAATTTCAGCCACAATGAGATGGGAGGTCAGACATGTCTCATTATACTCCCTCCCTTGCTAAAGGCCATCAGGCTTTTTTCCTTAAGAGCTAATCAGATAACCAGTCTTGAGATCTATCCCTCTCTATTTAGGGTTTTGGCCCTATAGCTAACCAGCATTCTTTCCTGATAAGAGACCACCAGCTACGGAGTGGTTTGAACCAGTCTGTACAGTGTGCCTAGAGAGGGTTTTGTGTCCTCTGCCTCACCTTTTGACATCAGAGGACTGCCACTTTCTGAACATGAACCCCATCAGTTGGCAAAAGCTTGGCTGCACATAAAAACTCATGCCTCCTCCTATCACTTGTTAAATACATATATTTGTCCACCCTACTGAGCTTAAATTCCTATTCCCAATTGTCTGTCCCAGGAAGCAGGTAGTTCTGACTTCTGGCCAGGACTCTGATTTCCAGCACGTTGGAATGGCCACCTGTAGGCTGCAAGCCTTTATGAGAAATAAAGCTCTTCTTTCCAAATTTATGAACCTCATTTTTAAAAATTATTTTTATTTATTTTTTTTATTTAATAGCCCTGACTGGGGCCCCAACTCTAATCCTGTTATTAATGCCTCAAGGCTTTCATCTTCCCTTCGCCCCCCTCCTCAGCCCTTCAATCCAAAAATCTGTGAAACATGGGGGGCCACAAATAGCCTCAGTCCACTGAGTCATTAGATTCTCAGGCAAAAAAGATGCTTCATGGTTTAATTTTCATTTCTCTTAACTAGCAGAGTGAGGCAGTGTCACGTTTGTGTTCCTTCTTTTGTAATTTGTGTATTTATATCCTCTGTCCATCTTTCTATTACTGTTCGCACTCATCTTTTTCCTGTTCAACTGTTTGCCATATAAGTTGAAAATATTCCCTCCAGTACACCCTCTGTCTTTTCATTTTGTCTGGTATCTTTTGTCCACCTATCAATCATTTCTTCTATAGCACCTATCCACGTTGTGCTTTAAAAGGTTTCCTTTCTAGTGGGATTGTAAAATTTTGTGTAATATTTTCTTGTAACACACTTGTGATTTTATTTTACAATGTAAATTTTAACCCATCTAGAATTTGGTATAAGAAGTGAGGAATTAATTTATTATGCCAAGTGACTTAATCATGTCTTAAATATCCACGCCATCACCAGTGGTTTGAGATTACGCTCATCATGCACTGACTTTCTGTATTATTTGGTTTTATTATTCACAAATCTATTTCTTTGCCAGTAATATGTTACTTACCATTAACCATATAGCAAATTTTTAGTACAATAAAAGAACTGGACCTCTTTCTTTTCAATATTTTATGTGTTTTTATAAATAAAGTTTTGCATCATTTAGTTAATGTCCAAAAAATTTATCTTTAAGACTTTGTAACTCTGTTAAACTTCTAGATCAGTGCTAAGAGTGTTGATATATTCATGATATTAAGGCTTTTAATCCAAGTGCACAATATATCCCTTTATTTGTTCAAATCGTTTTAATAGTGATTTGTGATTTTCTCCATATACACCTTGTTGTGGCATAATACAGTGATGTCTGGTCTTTGTCCTCATTCCTGGAGTAGAGCTCCTAAAACTTTCAGAATTTCCTGAATGGTGAGGGTGATGGAAGCAATTTTTATTTTAATGAGGTGACTCTCAGTGAGCCCCAGATAGCTTCAGGATGCAGGCTGCTCTCCACAACACCAAACTTTGATAAGCAGCTTGAAACTTTAAGCACTATCCCTCAACCTCCAGGGAGAAGAGGTAGGCTGGAGTCAGCAATGGCCATGATTTGATCAACTGTGCCTATGTGAGGAAACCTCCAACACCCCGTGCCCAACATGTTCAGAGCTTTGGGGTGGGGAGCACATGAAGGTCCAGGGACAGTGCTGCTCTGGGGTGGGGAGGGGTGGGAGCTCCCACCACCCCACCTGTGCCCTCACCCTGTGCATCTTTTCCACTGGGTTGTTCCTGAATCATAAGCTTTATAATAAACTGGTACCTGTGAGTTAACAGTTTCCCTGAGATGTGGCTTGGCGCCTGTAGCACAGTGGTTACGGTGCCAGTCACATACACTGAGGGTGGCAGGTTCGACACCAGGCTGGGCCAGCTAAACAATAATGACAACTGCAAATAGCTGAGTGTTGTGGCTGGCGCCTGTAGTCCCAGCTACTCAGGAGGCTGAGGCAAGAGAATCTCTTGGGCCTAAGAGTTGGAGGTTGCTGTGAGCTGTGACGTCACAGTACTCTACTGAGAGCAACATAGTGAGACTCTGTCTCAAAAAAAAAGAGTTTCCTTGAGTTTTATGAGCCATTCTAGCAAAAGACTGAACCTAAAGGGGGGGGTTAGGGAGATCAGATTCCTCAGCCAAATCACAAGTTCTGAGGCAGCCTTATGGAACTGAGCCCTAATACCTGTAGTGTCCAATTCCAACTCTAGGTGGTTAGTGTCAGAATGAATTAAATTGTTAAATATCCGGTTGGTGTCAGAAATGGTTGGTATCATGAGGAAAAGAAAAAAACCTCTCAATTTTTATTCCTTTTAAAGTTTATTGCTAACCATTGCTATTATGAATAGGCTCTTTTCCCCATTGTGCTGTATAATTTTTATTGGTGGAATGTAAGGTAAATATTCAGTTTGTGGACTTATTGTGTAAATTTATTAATATCTCTTTTTAGTTTTAGTAGATTTTCCATTGATTTTGCTGTGTTTTAAAGCTAGATAATAATGCTGTCTGCTAATACCAATGCTAAGTCAAATATTCATGTCTGATCTTTCTTCCTTTGGCCTTGTACATTCCATTTCAGGCTCTAGATCTGAACAGATCCAGGATATAGCATCTTGCAGGCAAGTAACTTCAGTGTCTTATCCACTGTGTGTCAGGCCATGGATTCCTGGCTTTTCTTCAGAGGAAAGAAATACACAGCATATTAAACAGGGTTTGTTTAGGGCAGTAGTTTCATATGATACTTTTATTTTCTTCTATTTTCCATACTTTTCCTGTCTCCTCCTTTGTAATTATATTACTTTTATAATAAAGAAGGACGTACTTTGCTAGCTCTCTTGTCTCTTGCTGCTTTACAGTGTCTATGTGCCGCAGCGGGCAGCCATCTGCATCATCCCTCACAGCCACGGGCAGGAAAATGGCCCTTCGACCTTGCAGTCCTGCGACCTTGCTCTAGCTTCTTTCCCTTTGGCCTCCACCAACTCTCACTCTGGCTGGCTCTGTTCTGTGCTTGCCTCAGGCTCCCCAGTCCCTGCAGCAGGTAGTGCCTTGGGCAGGGTCCTTTGTCTTAGCTCTGGCCCTTTGGATCTGAAAATACAGCTGAGTCTCCTCTCTCCTCCCCACCTCTAAGTGGGATTTGTTTAATAAGTGTACCCATTTGACCCATGCATTGGAAATCTTTGTCTTTCACATTAAGCTTTATAAAAATCTATCACAGTTCATCTGCTGAGGCTACTCTTCCAGGTCTTAGGAGGGGTAGCTTTGGGCTGCTCCCTTAGACAACCAATTTTCTGGGTTGCCCAGGACTGAGAGATCCTGGGGATGTGGTGCTTTTCCATGAACTGTGGAAGTACCTGGCAAATCAAGATGAGTTGGTCACTGCTGCCACTGCAGAAGCCAGCCACAAGACTTAAACTCTACCCTTTTAGACAATGGCTGGGTGCAGTCACGAGAAGGATGCCTCCTTCCTCTGTTACAAGTGAGCCCTCCACAACAGGTGCAGGGCACGCCCATTTCCCTCCTAGATCATGACAGGAACCAGATAAAATGTAGGAGCTGTCCTCAACTTTTGTGGCTCTAAAGAGAGTGACAACAGTGTCAGAGTGGAGACAAGGGGTCCTTGGAGTACAGTGAGGCAGCTGGCACCATCCTGCCCACACCACCCCTCAGGAGCTCCCAGGGGCCCCTGCTCAGATACTGCTGGGCACCAGCCCACTCAGGGCTCCCCTGGGGTTCTGCAACAAGGGCGCATCTCCATAAACAGGGCAGGTCTTCTCTCCCTGTTCCTGGAAATTTGCATATCCTCAACCTCCTTTGGGGGAAGAGAGGGTTTTTAGACAAGATTATTTTAAAAACACAAGACTCTCACAGGACTCAAAAGCACAAGCTCACAGCTTCTAACTAGGTTAGCTAAACAAGGACGCTCCTTGGAGGGAGCTGCCAGCACCGACTCTATTTTAGGCATTTTGGAGGAACACTGGTGATCATGACTTATATTGGAGAGAGCGGCTATTTAGGGACGTTTATTTTTTGCTGAAATATTTGCTGAGTATTTTTATAAAGTCCTTTAAGTCTGAAAAGGCAATAAAAATTTCTGTAGGAGCCTCTAGGAGAGGGTGGGAAGGGAGGTGGCAATCATAATATTGTGCGTTTATGTCGCAATGACACCTCCAATACAGTCTCCTTAGAGTGAAGTGCTAAAGAACAGAGATGGCAGCACACATGTGGCAGAGAAGAATGTCATCAGCTCTCCACCTCTGCGGGCTTCCCCTCTTTCCATCTTCTCAAACAAACAGGATAATAATGGTAGATAAGTTTCCAAGGGTGCTGTGCCCCTTTCTGTTCTGGAGCAACTTGGCTTTTGGGAGTTGTGGATGTTCTCAGGTCTTGGGATTCAGTTTTCAGTTAGTTTGCCTGAAATGGTTTCTAGCCACCCAGACGACTATCCTCATGCCACCTCTAGGTATGGTCACTTTCACCTGCTTTGCTGGAACAGGTGACCTCAGCAGCTTCCCCACCTCAAACTGAGGCTTGGTTAGTAACTCATGCAGGTTAATAACGGGTGTCAGAGAGGAAATGCAGTACCATCAGGATCTTTAATCTGGACTCTTTACTAAAATAATCTGTGGATCTCTTAAAAACCATCCATGCTTGCACTCCACCCCATCTAGTTCAATAATTTTTGAGGGTGGGCTCAGGTAGAGTGATTTTTTGTTTTGTTTTGTTTTTTTTAAGATAGAGTCTCACTCTGTTGCCCCATGCTAGAGTGCCATGGCACCTTAGCCTAGCTTGCAGCAATCTCAAATTCCTGGGCTCAAGTGATCCTTCTGCCTCAGCCTCCCAAGTAGCTGGGACTATAGGCAACTGCCACAATGCCTGGCTAATTTTTCTATATTTAGTAGAGACAGGGTCTCACTCTTGCTCAGGCTGGTCTTAAACTCCTGAGATCAAGGGATCCTCCTGCCTGGGCCTCCCAGAGTACTAGGGTTATAGCCATGAGCCACCCTGCCCACTCCAGTTTTTTTTCTTTAATATTCCAGGTGATCTTAGTAGACAAACTTTATCAGAATCACTGCATTGGAATTCAGAGCCCTTTGAACTTTAATGTGCATAGGAATTAGCTGGAGATTTTGTTATCCTGATTCAAAGGTCTGGAGTGGGACTTGAGATTTTATATTTCTGACAAGCTCCCTAACGATGGTGATGCTATTAGTTACACCTGGAGTAGCGCGATGTAGGGTGAACACACTGGACTAGTTGATAGGGCCTAAGATTTTCTTTCATTGTCAATGACTATAATTGCAATCTCTATGCGCCTCAAGCTACAGTTTCTCCATCTATAAGAAATGTGAATTGGACTCAATTATTACCAAGGGTTGTCCAAGCTCAGTCCTTCTATGAGTTGGGGGATTTTGGACAGTGTGTTGGAGCTGGCTTTTAACAGCTTTCAAGAACTGATTGTTAAATTTCCTAGTGTTTTGCTGGCCTGTTGTCAAACATAACCATAATTTAAAATTGTTGGCTGTGTGTGGTGGCTCAGGCCTATAATCCCAGCCCTCTGGGAGGCTGAGAGTAAGGATCATTTTTAAAGCCAGAAGTTCTTGACCTACCTGGGCAGGACACTGAGAGCCAAAACATACAAAAAAGTTTAAAAAAATTAAAAATAAAATTGTTATGTAAACTCACAATTAAATAATTCCATTAAAAGCAAAGTGATAAATAGTCCAAAGCCATCCTTTCCTAGTTATTTAACACATTTCGCTATTGTGTATGTTCTTGAGGCTTCTGAGGTCCATTGTATCTATGTGGTGGAAATCCTACACGATGGTCTGCAACTCTTCTCAACTCTGCCTGCCATGACATTTCATTGTTAACTTGAAATAATCTATTATTATAGAAGAATTTACCTCAGCAAATCAGCCGTAATTCAGGACTTAAATTATTGCCTTACTGGTTGTTGACAAGAAAGTAAGCAATGGAGAAAACTGCTGATGACGCAGATTAAACTTAAAATTAATGTTAACGCTGAAGCAGGTTTCAGCTTAGTGAATACAGTTTGTATGAGTGTGAGAAATAGTGTAGGTCACATATCTAATGTGATGACAGGAAGTTTACTAGGAGAAGAGGGAGTGGATTGGGATGCAAATCCACCTGTCAAATTGCTGCAGCACTTAGGTAAGAATATGAATGTTTGTCATATTCAACCAAAAGAGCATTCTGTGGGAATCAATTGATTATCCAGAATTTACCCCCCCAAACATTGTATGTTTAATGACTGGCTGTAAATAATACACCACATATACAGCATAAATTTCTATATATGTTTGTTTACATGCACACACACAGACACACATATACATCTATTTTCCCACCAGAGAATCAGTTCCATTTGCCAGCTTACTACAAGATGCAAATATCTCGGTTTTCTAAAATAGCTCCTCAAGTTTCTTCCCGGGTGACAATACCATGAAACTTACAAGTAGAGACACATTTTTCAGAGGTAAAAGCCTCTGTGCATGGGGTGGTCTACTCCCAAGTTTGCACTGACGTGTCTACGGCTGATGCCAGAGCCTTTGCAACGAGCAGAGTGACAGAGAGGGGAGAGTAGCAAGCTTGGGACTCTGGAACCCAGGTACAAAAGGTCTTTCCAGAGGAAACCACTATTGAGTCTGGGCATGAGAAACATTCCCAATCAGTTGTAGAAATTAAAGGCAAGAAGACTGGGAGCCACTTTTAAATAATTTTCTTTCTGGGAAGAAATCCTATAAACTCTTCTTTCCAGTATTCTTAAAATTGGGCTGCAGCTTGGACCTGAAGGTCTCCACTGGTGCCAGGCCCCTGCTATCTCTTATGAGAGCTGTGGCATCTGCAGCACTCACACCTCCACTCAGCACACACCCACTGAGGGCCTTCTTAGTGCCATGCCTTTGGAGAATTCTAGCAGTGAGTAAAAGAGATAGTCCTTTGCTCCCAAGTAGCTGGCTAGGGAGATGTACAGATGGAAAGGAATTTCTAGTTCTGGCTGTCCTGTCCTGTCCTGTCTAAAACATGAAGAAACAATTTGCCTACTGGCAAATTTATACTCTGTTTTTACATATTAATGCTTGACATATACATCTGTGAGTTCTCCTTGGGCACCATCTTACATCAACATCATTGCTTTGCACAAGCTGGTGCCCAAGGTTTTCAAAGATTTCAGGAAGGTCTCACTGCATAGAAAGCCGTGTTCCAACCGTGCTTATGTTGGTTGCTTCAAAATATAATGTGTGTTGGGTGATTTTTTCCTATTACTGGCTGAATGAACCAGAATGGGTAATCTAAACAATCTTTTTTTTTTTTTTTTTGCAGGTTTTGGCCAGGGCTGGGTTTGAACCTACCTCCTCTGGCATATGGGGCGGGTGCCCTACTCCTTTGAGCCACAGGCATTGCCCAGTCCAACAATCTTGCTGAATGTTTCCATCCTTATAACATAGACATGAGCAGATAAAAAGAACATGGAGTTAATGTAAGAAAATATTTCCTGTGATCCTGAAGCTCTCACCTAAATAAACAGACTGCAAGAATCACGGGGAGAGAGTCATCTGTGGATCGACTCAGATGACTGAGCTAAGAAAGTGTATGGTCAAGTGTTTGTAGACCAAGCCATGGAGGCTTAAGGTCAAGGAGACATAGGCTTCTCTGTGGGGGTTTATAGTCTGGTAGTCACCAGCCACCTGGAGAGAGACCGAGTTTTTATGTCAGCCTGGGGTTGATAATTCTTAAAAGCAACATTAGATTTTTCACTGGCAATGTAGAGCTAAAATTTATCTTTAGTAATAAAAAAATTATTGAGTAGTATCATGATGATTAGAAAGCAACACACTATTTGATCAAAACTACAATCTTTTACTTTAGGATATAGACAGTCCCTGGGTTACAAATGAGATAGATTCTGTAAATTTATTCTTGAGCTGAATTTATATGTAGGTCATAATAGGTACATTTACCTATTACCTGTAATAGCCTCCATTCATAAATGCAAGTCATACATCAATCAGATGTTTGTAACTTGGGGACTTACTGTAATAGCCTCTGTTCCTAAGTGCAAGTTGTATATAAGTTGTATAACTCATGGACTACCTATACTCAAAGATGATGTGAGGTACCAGCTTCTATCCCCTGATCATCCCTTTTATTTACTATAGTTTCTGAAGTGCCAAGCAATGCTGTTAGGTAAGAAATGAGATACAAATACATACATATTGTGAGAAGAGGAAAAATAATTATTTTGCATACCTGAAAAACTAAGAGAATCATTTGAAACATTAAAGGAATCCAGTAACTGGCAAATTATAAAATGAGTGTGTAAAAATTAATAACTGCTTTATACATACTTGAATTGTATAGAGTTAGAAAATAAAGAAGAAAAGATGTTATTTGCACTAGGGAGAAAACTTAAAATATTAAAGAGTAAGTTTAGCAGGAAATATAGATTTCTAATATGGAAAAAGATACCTTGCTATTACGTGAGATAGCTTTATTAAGGGTGCATTGGTTGGTATTACATCAAATAAAGAATTCAAAATTAGTCTCAATCAAATTGTTGTCTTTATATAACTTTACATGATGATTCTACAGTTAATCTAAAAGAGCAGATCCGCTGGGCACAGTGACTTATGCTTGTAATCCCTGCACTCTGGGAGGCCGAGGTGGGTGGATAGCCTGAGCTCACAGGTTCGAGACCAGCCTGAGCCAGCGTGAGACCTCATCTCTAAAAATAGCCAGGCCTTTTAGTGGGAACCTGTAGTCCCAGCTACTTGTGAGGCTGAGGCAAAAGAATCACTACAGCCCAAGAGTTTGAGGCTGCTGTGAGCTATGATGCTATGGCACTCTACTGAGGGTGACAAAGTGAAACTCTGTCTCGAAAAAAAAAAATTTATACTCTTAATAGATTTGACAGGCACCCATGCATTATGCACAAGGTAAAGGCTATGTTAACCAGTTTGATGTAAGTATTCCAAATTATGTGTAAAATTAGCACATTGTACCCCATAAATGCATTAATGTACACAGTTCTGATTTAATACAAAATGAATGAATGAATGAATGAATAAATAAAATGTAAACTGCAAAAAAAAAAAACCCAAATAAATAAATAAACAAATAAAAGAGCAAATCCATGGTAAACTTAGGAAATTTGGAGAGACAGCTTAACAGTCCTACTATGTATAAAGCTTTATTATAAACTTACAATAATCAGAATGAGGTGACACAATCAGAGAGACACATGGATCAGGGAAATAGGACTGAAAGTTCATAAATAAAGTCAAGGTTTTAATGGCAATTTGCTATATGATAAAGGTAACATTCAAAAACAGTGAGGGACAAGATTGATTCTTCTGAAAAATTGTATTGGGGAAATCAGTTTGTCATTTGAACCACAAGTGATCTCATTGCATATGTAGTTAATGACACAAATAAATACAGATGAGACAAAAAATATGTATAACTGTAAAACATCAGATTTAGCATCATCAGAAGATTGGAATTTTTTCATAATCTTCAGGTCAGCAAATTTCTAAGCATGATAATTTTAAAGGAAAATACTGCTAGTTTTGGACAACTTAAAAGCTCATGTATGGCAACGGCATGATAATAAAACTAAAATACAAATTAAATCTTAGAAAATATTTGAAATATGTATGACAGATTACAGATAAAATAATATAGAGAAAGGCTTAAAAATTGAGGGAAATTAAGTAGACAAGTGGAGAAAAATATGAGCAATGAAATCACACACGAACACACATACATACACATACAATACAACTTGCAAACATATACACGATTAATCAACATCATTTGTTTTTTAAAAATGTTAATAAAAATAAGACTTTTTGCCTATCAGATTGTTAGGGATTAAAAATATTTATAATGGGCTCAGCGCCTGTGGCTCAAGCGGCTAAGGCGCCAGTCACATACACCTAAGGTGGTGGGTTCGAATCCCCAGCCCAGCTCGCCAAACAACAATGACGGCTGCAACCAAAAAAAATGGCCAGGCATTGTGGCGGGCGCCTGTGGTCCCAGCTATTTGGGAGGCGGAGGCAGGAGACTCGCTTGAGCCCAGGAGTTGGAGGTTGCTGTGAGCTGTGATGCCATGGCACTCTACCCAGGGGGATAGCTTGAAGCTCCGTTTCAAAAAAAAAAAAAAAATGTTCAGAACTGGGGAGGGCATAAGAAGATGGTTAGCCTCATCTTTTGTTGATGGGAGTATAAATTTTTAGAACCATTCTGGAGGGTGCTGTGGAAATACTTTTTAAAATGTTAAATATTATTCCTACACTTTCTTAGCAATCTCTTTTGTAGATACTTACTCCAGGAAAAAATATACAGTTCTTGTTTGTAATGATGAAAAATTTGAAACAACTGCAATGTTTTAAATAATGGACTACTATTTAGCCATCGAAAGTTAATATGTATACTATATTCATTGGCAGGACAAGATTTTCAGTATGTAGTATATTGTTAAAAGCATAGTATGATATCATTACATATAATTTTTATATATATTTATAAAACAGAAATTTCTGGAAAGGAATTTCTAGAATGATAGCAGTAGTTAATTATAAATTGTGGAATCAAATAATTTTCATTTATCTTTGTACTTCTTTGACTTGTTTTAAAATTTTCCTATGGCAAAGTATCATTTTGATTTTTATCAAAAAGTTATTTGCACTTTGGGAAAAAAAGGGGGAGGGGATAGATCTTGCAAAGTTGTACCCTGAAGATAATTTATATCCTTAAACAAATTCAAATGTATACGAGAAACAATAAAACTAAATTAACTATGTATTTAACTCAAAAATCTAAGTACAGCAAAAGAAAGAAATAGGAATATGAAATTATTATAGATAAAAGTAAAACAAAATGAATTAAGAATAGAAAACTATTAGAATTAACAAGTGTGAAAGAGCTATCTTCGAAAAAAATCCCAACAAAATAGTAAGCCTTGTCCAAGTCTTACGGAAGAGAAAAGAGAACCCAAAAAGCCAACAGTGAGAATAACAAATGAGGATATGATTACAAAGAAGAAAACATTCACATTTGCCTCTAAAATTGACAGGTGTTTTTGAAAAAGTACTGTTGTAAATACAAAAAATACAAAGTTGTTGTCTCTCTTTATGGCTGAATAGTATTCCACGTTGTCCATATACCATAGTTTATTTATTCATTCATATTTACCTGCATGGATTTGGAGAACATCTTTCTAAGTAAAGTATCACAGAATGGAAAGGCAAATATCCAGTATACTCAATACCAGTATGAAACCAGTAGGTGAACAATTACAGGCCCACACAAGAGAAAAACACAATTAATTCTAAAAGAGAGGGGAGGTATAAAGGGGGAGATGGGAGGAGAGAGGGGTTCTGTAAGTTCCCACCTAACGGGTACAATGCAGGAGTATATGGCACTTCTTTTGTGTGAAGGGCTCGACTACAACTCGAACTTTACCTAACAAACACAAACAATGTGACCTACTCATATGCACTCATATATTAATCTGAAATAAAAAAATATTATTGTAGTGCTCATGAAGGTGTCCCAGGGTACATTGGTACCTTTAATTTGACCATTGTTATCCAAAGCCTAAACATTTTTGTTAGCTGTGGACTTATTCCAGAAAATCTGACTTTTAGATATCTGTCTAAAGAAAATATTCATGACATAGGTAGGTAGATAGATAAATGGATGGATGAGGAAGAAGAGGGAGAGAAAAGAGTGAAAATTCATATGGATAACTGATGAATAACTGTGTTATTCATGGACAGGGAAATCATGAACAATTTCCTTTATGTTATGTGTACTTCCTAATAAACTATTAATCACAAGCACTAATAGGTAATTTATAGGAAGATAGCCAACAAATTTTTTAAAAAATCAACACTAGCCAAGCACCTACCTAATTATGTCTAGGAGTTGGGATTTTTTAGAATGTATTCAAAGGTCTTATTCACATTATTTAAATATAAAGCTAACTATTAATGGTAAAAGAAAATTCCACCTGACTAGTAATAAATGAATTAAAACAATGACCTGATACTTTTTAAACTATCATATTGGCAACTTTCTTTAATGATTAGATCCAATGTGGTTGAGAATGCATTTAAATATGGTCAAGGAGTAATGAGAATTGGTACAATCTTTCTGAAGAATAATTTTTCAATCTATATCAAAAGCATTAAAATTTTACATACCCTTTAGTCAAAAACTGCAAATACTTTCCTCTAAGGAAATAACTCTGAAATTTGAAAAAGAGTAATGAAAGTTTCTTTCCTTGTGGTGTTATTTATAACAGAAATGATGAAAACTTAACATGAAACAGAAAATTGGTTAAAGAAATTATGTTTCCTACATACACACTAGAATATAATGTTGCTGTTAATGCTGAAGTAGAAGAATGGCATGCTATTTTATAGAAATATATTGCAAGTAAAAGAGTTATGATCAAAACCGACAGCTTTATGGATGATTTTTAAGGAAGAAAAGGAATATAAGACGAATACAATGTGCTCAGCTGTTTGATTCTATTTGTGTAAATTATATTGTATTACATATTATAAACATTTATATATAGTCTTTTTCTGCTCATCTGTTTTCCACATTTTTAATAACAAGCACAACTAGGACAGTCACATTATCCACTTCCCTTTTATTTCCTTGCTGACAGAGGGCTATTTTGTTTGGGGTGGTGTTAGACCAAACCAAGGAAAGGAATCATTTCTTGGGCTCAGCCAATCATAACAATTTTTGCTTTCCACTTTCCTACCATCTCTTGCATCTGACCCATATCTAATCGAAAGATTCCAGGAGAAGTCACTGGGGAGATGTACAGATGGGAAAGTTTTTCTCTTCTGATAAAAGGGACTCATGCGCTTGGCTTCCCCCTTCCACTCTTGGAGCTGTCTACAGCCTTCCAGCAAACTGAAGGGAAAGGCCACTGCTGGTCCTGAAAGTTTCAAGCCTCTGAACCATCATCACCGACTGCCCAACTACAGATTTTTTGTTATGTAAGAGAATGAGCTTTTGTAGAGACTTGTACAACACTGTGCCTGTAGCTAGCAATACTGCATTGTATATTCAAAAATTCATTTTGAGGGTAGATCTCAGGGTAAGTGTTCTTATTACAAATTTAAAAAGAAAAGAAGCCCTTCTTTAAGATGGGATTTTCTGTTACTTGCAGCAATTATGAGACAATGTAAATGTGCAATGAAAATATTGGAAACTAATTTTTAAAATTGAAAGGTAAAATAGAAAGACTTTAAAAATGTAAGTCCTTATCTTTTCCGTATTTTCTTGAATACACCTGTAACATCTTGTGATAAAAATGAAGAAGTTGCTTACATATTTGCAATTGTCTGGAACACGTCCACTTGTACAGTGCTGTTCTCAGGAGACCTGTTAGTCCTGGTATTGATTTGCTGTATGATCTTAGGAAAGAACCTCATCCTTCTAGAACCTCGACTTCCCATCTTTGTGAAGCCAATGAATCAGACGACACTTAAGGCCCTTTGCTAACAGATCTGTCTGAGGAGCTCCATGCTCACCTCTGAGCCTGTCTTTCTCCTCCCTGCAGATACTGACTGACTAAAAATACACTCTGTACAAGGAAATTGCTCAAGAATGGCAAACAATTTACTTCCACTGATTTAAAACAGTGTGCAGAGGGAACCATGGCACCAAGGATCACTTGATAATTTCTTCTTGGTGTCAGAATAACATTTGATGTGATTTCCTTCTGATCCAACTGCCTGTGTTAAGAGTGGGGTAAATGCTCTCCTAAATCTCCCAGCTATGGCCCAAATTCTATCACTGTTCTAATACTCTTTTAACTGAAATATTCCATGGTTCTCCCAGCTACAAGAAGTATTGCAGGGTGGCGCTCATAGCTCAGTGACCGAATGTTGTGGCCGGCGCCTGTGGTCCCAGCTGCTTGGGAGGCTGAGGCAGGAGAGTTGCTTGGGCCCAAAAGTTTGAGGTTGTTGTGAGCTGTGATGCCACGGCACTCTACCCAGAGTGACAGCTTGAGACTCTGTCTAAAAAAAAAAAAAAAAAATTGAAGTATATAGCCAATTTGTTCAACTACAGGTGGGTCCCGCTAGACTTTGGCTGGAGGACATTAAAAATAGTAAGTATTCAAAAACTTCTATTTCTATTACTTGAAATGATTTTTAAAAATTATTATTATTGTTGCTGTTATTAATCTAGTGGGTCTAGCATATGAGATACGTCTCTGAGGAAGTGGCTGAGATATCCATTAGAAAGAAGACTCGGAATAGGGTGCAAAAGGCTTTTTGCTTTTCATACTTTCCTTTATGAAAAGGGTGACAAGAAACAGTGTATATGGATTCTCTCTCTCTTATCCCCAAAGAAATGCTGACCAATTTTTAGAAGGCTCCTTTGTAAAGGCAGAAAATGTGTCTGCTTTGTTCACAGCTGAATCTCTAGCATGCCAAAGAAGGCTGATTTGGGTCACAGAGCCCATACCTAATCCATTTTTGCTGAAACAGGTGAATTCTAGTATCCTGGGAGACTTTATCAGTTTAATCTGAATACGAACAGACCCAGTACACAAACATAGCTAACACATATGTAATGTTTTTTCCTACCTGACACTGCAGTAAGCACCTTATTTGTATCAACTCAGCTTCCTGTCCTCTGAGTTCTGTAAAATAGATACTACTATTAATCTAATTTTATGGAGGGGGAAACTGAGGCACAGAGAGGTTTTAGTGTCTCACTGGAGATTCCAGAGCTAGTAAATGGTGGAGTTGGGATTTAAATACAGGCAGACTCCAGAGTCTGTGCTTTTAATCAGCACACTATACTGCCTTCCAGTACAGAGCAAAGATATAGAGGGTACTAATGCACAATTAACTTTGCAGGCATACTTCTATTGCTTATATCCAAAACCACAAAATGCACATTTTCCTTCATTGTGTATAGGAGAAAATGATCATTGAGTATTTTTAGTTGGTTATATATAGGACACAAAATGAAAATGATGTGGATCATATAATTCAACTATAGCAAAATAATGTTAGACATTATATAAACACCAAAAGTAATGGGGGGGGGGAGGACCAGCAATGTGAAGAGTGGGAAAGGGATATAAAGTGATGAAAAATCATAAGGGACCATAATTTGTGACTTAAAACCAATAAATATGAAAATAGAATTAAAATTGAATATTTTTCTAGGCAAATATAAACTACCCAAAATTGAAAAGAAGAATTAGAAAATGAATACTGTAATAGTGTTTAATGAATTTGAAAAGATAATCAAAGATCTGTCCTAAAATTCAGCAAACCCAGATGGTTTCATGGGTGTGTTCTATTAACACTCAATGAACACACAGTTATCTTGATAATTTAAATATTCTGAAGTGTGGGGAAACCCAGAATGTTTACAAAATCATTCTATAAGGTTGGCACAACCTTGTACCAAAGCTGAATGGGAACTCCACCATCCCCTAAAAAGAAAAAGAAAATAATCTTATTTATTAATATGGATGGAACAAACCCCGCCTTAACATAAATAAGTGATTGTAATCCAGCAATACATTTGTATAAAAGAATATACATTAACCAAATGGAGCTTGTTTGGAGTATATGAAGTCTTCTAGTTAACAATGGCATTTCAACTCAGCAAAAGAGGAATGGACTTTTCAGAATTGGTGATGGGACTTTTGTCCAATACTTAGTTTACCCCATACACACAAATATAATTTCTGGATGAACTGATAATCTAAACAACAGCAAAGCTATAAATTTACTAGAACATGCAGGGAATTACTTTGGGGAAAGAAGTCTGCCTAAGTAAGATTGGAAATCTACAAGTCATCAAGGATAAGACTTCAGTTTTGATTGCACAAACCTGAAACGCTTTCAGAAGAAAAAACCTCATAAACAGTATGTAGTTATTACAAATAATGGCTACCCATGGAAACGTGTACATAAAGCAACATTATGGAAACACTAAATGGCAAAGGAAATCACAGAACAATATTTTTCTTTTAAAAGATCAAGAAAATTGATAATTCTTCAGTGAATTTGGCTTTAAAAATTGGGGATGGGGGTGGTCCCTGTGGCTCAAAGGAGTAGGGCGCTGGCCCCATATGCTGGAGGTGGCAAGTTCAAACCCAGCCCTGACCAAAAACTGCAAAAAAAAAAAAAAAAAATTGGGGATGGGGTCATAGAAAACACCAATGAATATCAGAAATGGAAAGGAGGTACAGAATAGTATCAGAAAAGATGAAAAATAATTATAACACAGATTTCTATCTATAATATTTGTATATTTGAGCCAGGAAATTTGAAAACAGAAACGAGATGAACAATTTTCTAAGAAAATATAAATTACTAAAATTGACTCAAGAAATAAGAAAAAATGATAGGATAAATACGTATAGGAATCTAGATAAAAATTCAGGTTGCCTCTGGAGACCTGACCGGTCCGGAGGGGACACTTACTTTCACATATAAGGCCGTGTGCTCCCAATCCTATACAACCATCATGAACTAGTTTATAAGAAGGAAACCGAAATTGTTGGCGACTGACTCTCCGGGAATCCCCGTGAATAGCTGGGAGCTGGAATAAAGCCCCACGATGAGCCCATGGAAGCCGGCACTGGAGATCAGACTGCACCCACGTCTGGGATCTCACTGGCCCCTCTTCTCCCTCCTAACACTACACAGACACGCTGAGACCCTAGGCGCGCATGAAGGAAGCCTGAGGAAGGCAGAGCCGCAGAAGAACTAAGGAGACATGAGTTCGAGTCCTGCCATGGTTGGACACCCGTAGCGTCGGGTTTGGGAGCCTTCCCTCGCTGCTCCACACCTCTGGGGCTCTAAGAGGCTCCAGCTAGGCTGTCGCGCCCATCTGACCCCAGACCGGCAGGGGCGAGGGGGCGGGGCGGTGGGAGCCTCCTCCGGCTGCAGGTAGGCGCTTCCCCACCCCCGCGCCCCCTCCTCCCGCTCCCGCTCGCACACCCACACAGCCCTCTCCAGTCGCGGCTGGAGAGCTGCTCCCGGGCGCCAGCGGGCAACAGCGCCTCTCCAGCCGGGAGAGCCAGCCCGGGACCGAGCTGGAGGGCTGGGGCTGCTCAGGAGACCTGCGAACCCGCGGCTGCGCCCGGGGGCAATTCTTCTCCTTCTCTCACGCTTCTTGCTTTCTCTTAAAAACAAGCAAACCAAAGAAACAAAAACTCCCCAGTTCCCACTGCAACTTGGAGGAACAGGGAGTGACTATGGAAGGAACTGACGCAGAGGTTTTATTTATGAACCTTGAAGAAGTTCTGGGCAAGTGACTCAACAGGACTTGCGAGGCCGAGAGTCGCCCGGTTCTCAGCGCTGGTGCAGCCTGGCAGTGCCCTCTGGCAGTCAAGCCGGAGCCCGCAGCCAGCGGGGGGGCGGGGCGCCCCCCGACCTGGTGTGGGAATAATGACCCTACCGGTGGCCTGGACCCAGGTGATGGCTCTCGGTGATCCTCCCCACCAGGTAAGCGCACCCCGGGGGTCACCATTGATCACCTGACGGGACCTCGAGCTCCCAAGAAGTGAGTCCACAGGCATGAGTGGGAGAACTGGCAGGAGTGCGCCTGGTTTTATCACAGGAAATCGGAGGAGACAGAAATGGAAAGCGGATCTAACATTTTTTATTTTTGCATTGATGCGTGGGGATGAATGCGTAGGGGCCTGGATTTTTGTGGGAGATGGTTGCGGAGCGAGGCTGGGTGATAGGTGTCTGAATCTTTGCAGGGACTGAAGGGGGAGCCAAGTCTTAAATTTTTTCAGAAACCTGTGACGAATGGGTGGTGAGAGGTTATGTTCCTGGAAACGTACACGAAATTGTAAGAGTATGCATCTAAGCATTGATGAGAAACGGTGGGATAAGCACTTACCAACCTGGTTTCACCTGACCCCACTGCTCGGCCTTCTGGAAGATGCCCACAGACACTGGCAGCAAAGGCTGCCGGCGTGCTCGGCCGGCGCAGCCGGAGCCCCAGGAGGTCAGCACCTCGGACAGAGCCCGCCCGGGCGGCGGGAGGCGGCGATCAGCCCCACTGCCCGCTCCTCTGCCTGGAGCCACCCAGGCTCTGTCCAGGGCGGCGACGTCAAGCTGCTCAGCTCCGCGTGAGAAAGGGCTCTCGGATTGCAAAAGCAAACGTGGAGTTCAATTTCTGATATCCTTCTGACTGCTTCCCGTGACTGCAGAAGGAAGAGGCGGAGTATAAAACATCCCCGAAGCTTCCACGAATACTGAAGCGGAACGATGTCACCCACCGGGTTGTGTAAGGTGTACCCAAACTTCTTTAAAAATCTAACATTTATTAGACGCTAGCCATGTGCCAATTCCGCGTGCTAAGCGGTCTACGTGGGTTATTTTATTGTTATGGCACACCACAAATGTGTGTATTATTATTACCCCCATTTTACAGATGAGAAAACCAAAGCAAGAGAGGACAAGTAAGCTGCCCGCAAATAGCAGGGCTGCATTCTTTAACTCCACACCAGCGTGGAGTAGTGGAAAGATGTAGTGGAGCAGAATTCTGTCCGTGAAACAACTCTGAACTTGGAATAAGATGAACATAGTTTGAATCAAAGTGCACTGCTTACAAACTTATGCCTCCAGACAAAATAACTAGGGGTGTCTGAACTTCAGATTTTAGGTATCTGTAAAATCAGGATAATAAAGCTTTCCTTGCAAAAGTATAGAGAGCGGGTGGTTGAGGAGATTGTGTGTGTGGAAAGACGCAGTAAACTGCGAAGGAGGCAGCAGGTAACTAGGAGGAGGGGGGGATGGCAACGGTGACTACGGCACGCTCCAAGGGGGCTAGGCACACGGGACGGCTCACGCACAGGAATTCTGATTGAGCCTAATTCAGTGTAACAATCCTTTGGGTATTCTGCCGGACTTTATAGAGAGTGCTTACATATTGCCTTTCATTTGCTCCCTACATCTATTCTGCAAAGTAGGCAGAACGGAGGTAATTCTACTCATTTTGCAGAATGATGCTTGCCTTGCTTACCTAGGAACAGAGTTGGGATGGGGATCCAGATCTCCTGCCTCTCTCTCTTTGGTGCACCCTCAAGAACTTGAATTATGGAGCAATTACAGCATTGAAATATATTTAGCAAGTATTATGAATATGTGAAATTAATTTTTAAAAACCATTCTGACTAACAGAAAAAATAACTTCATATGGATCAACCTAATAAAGGTTCATTGATTATATCCTGTTTGGTTCCATAAAGAATTTGAGGCCATTTATAAAAAGCCACAAGATGTTAGGCTTACCTACATTAAAAGTAGTTAAGAAAATAGAAAAGAAACAAGATTAACGCCACTGCCAGAAAAAAAAAAAATATATATATATATATGAAAGATGGTTCTAGAAACTTGTTCTGTCACTAAGTATAAGGAAGTGTAAATATACAAGCCCCCTCAGACTTGGGAGGAGGGCATCTGAGGAACTTTGCGGAAATCTGAAGACCCTTTTCTTTTGCATAATGTAGTCCTTTGACCCTTTGAGAGATCCTCACTGTTCTAAACAAGGGAAATTTAATGGAATCCAATTTCAACGTGACTCAGGAAAGGAGGATAAAGTGAATGACATTGTATTTGCACTGAAGTAATTGTTAGTTGCATAATTTATAATGGCTCACATAAGCATGCCATACTTTAAAGTTTACAAAAAGGACTTCTACATCCACTAGCTTGTCTGGGGCTTTCAAACACTCTGAACACATAAATAGCTGAGAAGTGACAGGAAGGACAAAGGCACAGTACCGTGACTTATATTTCATGCATTTTACTTTTGTACACAAATCTACATCCTACATAGGTCAGGTAAATAACTTGGAATGTGTGAATTTACAGCTGTAAGACTTCAGAGAATGGCAAGTCCTTCCAAACTGAGCAACAAATAATTCATCTTGAAATATTCAAATTAATCCCCCCTCCCAAAAAACTGTGTACCAGTCAAAGACCACATGACTATGGGCGACATTGACAGGCCTTAATATATAGTCTTGGTCTATACTACTCAGGTCAAAGATCTGGGAAGACACAGGAGTGAGGGGGAGGATTGATTATGAACACGGGGGCATTCAGAGAGATAAAGAGCTAAATTCTTGTTTCTAGACTTCCTTTTGCTAAACTGAGAAAGGGTGACAAGATGACTGCTTAAAAAATGTAAAACTTTGGGTCAGGTACAGTGGCTCACACCTGTAATCCTAGCACTCTTGGAGGCCAAGGTGGGTAGATTGCTTGAGCTCAGGGGTTTGAGACCAGCCAAAGCAAGAGCGAGACTCTGTCTCTAAAAAACTAGCCAGGTGTTATGGCAGGGGCCTGTAGTCCCAGCTACTTGGGAGGCTGAGGCAAGAGGATCATTTGAGCCTAAGAGTTTGAGGTTGCTATGCCACAGCATTCTACCCAGGGGTGACAGAGTGAGACTCTGCCAACAAAACAAAACAAAACAAATTGTAAGAAGGACTTTACCTAACAAATGCGATCAGTGTAACCTGGTTTCTTGTACCCTCAATGAAACCCCAACCCTAAAAGCAAAGCAAAACAAAACAAACAAAAAAGATTATGACTTTGTTTTGCAGACAATAAAACATCAAAGGACTTCAGGAAAAGATGGTAAACGGTTCCATCCATCTACTGTCTTCACGAGAGAAGGCATCATTTTCATTTTTGGATATTGTAATGTTTTAGTCTTTAGCATTTCTTTTCCAGCCTCTGTGCTACTGGAAGGTATGTTATTCTCCATTACAGTAGAGATGAGTTAAATAGACAGCAGCCTGGAAAGGCGAAAGAGGGGGGTGACTCTGGGAGGTGGAGCACAATAGGGTGGGAACCAGGCGAATTGTGTTCACTTCGCAGTTTACTCTTTTTCTGAAACACAGAGAAAACAAACAAACAAACAAAGCAACACTTTGGCATTGCTCATTTTTTGAGATTAAAAAATAGGGTGCCCAGAGCAGCCAAAGTGAATGGGATTTTAGCATTTGGGGGATATGTCAGCCATTTTCAATCAGAATTGCTTTGTTTCCTTCCAATAAGCTTAGAGACGCTATTAACTTGTTTAACCTTCCCAGTATGAGGTGTTCTCAATGCCTCTTCTTTGTGATACACAATAGGAGATACAATTTCAAATTAAGATAATTAGATTTTGGTTGACCCTCGCATCCAATGGTTAAAATTCAGGTCCACCTTTCAAACTTCACTCCAGCTTGGTCCTTCCTGCGTCTTCCTGCCGTGGTGGTTCTGGTCTTCTTCATCTTTCAGAGGCTCCTTGGTGAGCTCCCAGCCTGTGAATCTGTCTCCTGCAGTGTGGCAAATGACCATGTCACCCTTCTTTAAAATTTTTGCTGGCTTCTCATTTCCACATAGTGAACATCAGCCTTCAGGGCAAGGCCACAGGAACTTTGACTCTGATCTCTGTAGATAGACCTCCCCACATTTTCTTGTCCCAGCTGTGCCCCACCCCCATTCCCACCAAGATGACATGCTAACCACAGAGTTCTTGAAATATCTGTGCTAGGCTATCTTTTGGGCTTGTAGGTATCCCTAAGTGTCCTGCCTTCCCCTTTTTGGGTCAAGAAAACTCCAGGCATTTTCTTTCCAGGAGCCAGTTCACTTCTGTTACCCCTGTGACTCCCTCCCTAATCTGCGCCCCAGCCCCTTGTTTTCCCAATTTATATGTGTCCTCCATTCTGACACTTACTATATTGTACTACAATTATTTCATGTAGAGGCTAAGAGCATGGACTTTGGAGTCAGACCACCTAGATTTGAATTCCAGCTCCACAACATAGTGTCTGGGTGATCTGGGGTAACTTTTCCTTCGTGAGACTCAGTTTCATTTCTAATAAAATGGGGATAATAATACTATCCCACCTCATAGTATTGCTGTGAGGAGTGGATAACATAAAGTGTATAGTATCCGGCACATTGTTTGGCACATGGCAAGCATGCCATGAATGTTCATTATTATTATTAAAATACACATTTTCCTTTCCTCTAGATTGTAAATACCTTAGCAGCTGTTTCTTTATCTTTCTCATTATCTTTAGACTTACCTCTCTTTAACAGCTAGCATGGAATAGGATAGTCGGTATTGGTTTGAGGATGAATGTAGGAATAAAGGCATGAGCAAGCAAGGCCAGTGTTTTAGTCAAGGTTTACTTGGAAAAAGTAATAGAAATTAATTCAAGCTACCATAAAGGAAAGTTTGCTAATTTATTCAAAGGCTTCTAGGGTGTTCACTGACTCCAAAGGCAGCTGAAACTCAGAAGAGAGAGAGGAACTCTCTCTCCATCTCTGCTCTCCCGCTCAGTGTGTTTACTTCATTTCTCTCCCGCTGCACATTATCTTTTCTGCTTCTCAGCATGTGTGTCTAGCCCATAATGCAGCCTTACAATTCCCAACACTTCAGTTTTTACAAACAGCTCATGATCACTGGGCGTCTTGCAGTCTCAATCTCAAATTCCACCCGAGGTGGAGTCGGTCACGCATGTGGGCAGATCACGGACTATAAACTCATCTGCCCCTCAGTGTAGGGGGATAGAAATTAGGAAGAAGGGGTTACTGCAGCTTGCAAGAAATCTCCAGAGAGTCACCTGCTGATCTCCAGATCGCCATAGGCAAGCTAGTTTTCCACTCTTGGCTTTGGTTTCCTCATCTGTGAAATGGGGGAAGGACGTTCTTGAAGGGCACATTTTACAGCTCAAGGAAGGCAGTTGGCATCAGTCTGGGGCAAAAGCATACATATTAATACTTGATTTGGTTGTAAAGCCCTGGACAGTAGGAATGAAGGAGAATGAAAAGTGAGACGAGGAAGGGGAAAGAGCAAATACAGGGGACTTTGTTACCCAGAGCCAGATACAGTTTCACAAATACAAATGTCCTGATTGCTCAGTCATGTGGAATTTGCATAATCTGTTGCACACTGGAACAAGTGTGAAGAGGAGAGTTTATCTAACATCTTTCCCATCCCGTATTTCCACTGGTCAACCTCTGCTCTATAATCGTAACCTTCCCGCACTTCTGTGTTGAGTGATCTGCTATCTCCAGGCAGCTGCTGGAGAAGGTCAGGCCAGGTCAGTTTCTCCTGGTTAGCTGAAACCATCCTTAGCAGTGACAGCAGCAGCAGTGACCTGACTCTGAGAGTGTGGGAAAGGTGTGGCCTTTACTAAGTCCACTCAAGTGAGCAAGTAGGGTGAGTGGCCAATGCTATGCTCAGTAACAGGGGAAGTGGGCGGCTAAGGACATCTGGGATGAGGCATGAAGTGAGTCTGGTGTAAATTGTTAGGCTATTATCAACTGGCCATGTAAGCTACCGTGTTTTAAATCTGGTATTCTTGAAATGAAAAGAGCAAGATAAATGCTGCCTGCCAACAATTTCTGTTATCCCAGCACATTTCATCTGGGTCATAAGACTGAGGTAAAGGCCTGATTCTGTCCTTTAAGGTCTCACATTGTCGTAATTTAAGGAATTTCATTTGGGAGGCCCACAGTGGGAAAAGGTCATAGTCAACTTACAAAATAACTCACTGTGCACACAGCATGTTTTATAATACCTAAGGGTGGGCTAGATAGAGAAGAACTTGGGTGCCTTGCCTCCAACCTGCTTCCTCCTTAGGCTCTGTGGTGAGGTTGATTAGGGACAAGGCCTGAGCGTCTGGGAGGAAGTAGCCACTGATTCCAAGTGAAGGGAGAAAAGTGGTCTCCTAGACATGCCGTTTTCTTTCCTCCCTTTCTTTCTTCTTGGCTTCCTTTCCTGCCTATCGCTCTCCGTCCTTTGATTGAGGTAGACTAAAGGTATGTGATTTTTTACTACACACAACATAAAAGGTAACACCATCATCCATTTTCCCTCCTTCCCACCTTCCTTTCCCCCATCTTTCCCTGTATCTCTTTTCCAATTATCTATCACACAGCTGACAAGGGGAAAAGGCAGTTTTCTTGCCTGGAGGAGCTCAGAGTCCTGTGGAGGAGGCTGACCCAGATGATTAACAAGATCAATACTCCAATAAAGAAAGTTGCAAAGTCTTAAGGAACCCAGAGGATGCAACATTCAGCTTTTTCTTTTGGTGTGTTGGGTTGTGTATGTGTGTGTGTGTAAGAGAGAGGAGGGAATGCAAAGATGCTGTGTAGTATTTCAGGTATGAACATACTGCAACTTCTCTGTTTTCTTCTTGGTGGGTTGTTTCTGGTTTTCATCTTTTATGAATAGTGCCCCTCATGTCCTTTAGTAAACATATTAATTAGTAATCAGTTGCTGTGAACAAATCATCCCTAAACAAGTGGTTTAACATAATAATTATTTATTTGCTCATATTTGTGCAACGAGTATCTGGGTATTTCTTCCTCTGTTGTCCCATGGGTTCACTCATGTAGTCGCAGCCATCTGGGGGATGGGTCTACCTGGACGGTCTCATATTCTACAGGTTAGCTGGGCTATCAGCTGAAACTCCAAGTGCCCTTCTTGGTAGGTTAGCCCAGACTTCCTTACTGAGATGTTGGGTTCCAAGAGAGCAAACTTGGAAGCACCAAGGTCTATTGAGGCTTTGCCTCAAAAGTCACATGAAGTTACTGTTGCCACATTTTATTAGGCAAAGAAAATTACAAGGTTGCCTCTTCATGTACAAAGACCAGGATAGGAGGATTCTGTGGCCATGTTTTGCAAATTACCACAGCTCTAAGCCCAGGCATGGTAGTACTAGGTCAGAGGTAAGCTGCCGTTGAGTTTAGGCGTACCAATTTATACTCTTAACAGGTTCCTGTTGCTTCTTATCTCAGTCCTTCTTAGTGTTGTCAGTCTGTCTAATTTCAACCCTTCTGGTGAGGGTATAGTGGTATTTCACTGTGCTTTAATTTCATTTTCCTTGAGTGCTAATGAAGCCAAGTATCTATTTATGTGCTTACTGGTCATTTGGTGTATTCTCTTTGGGAGGAAGTGATCTGTGGGAGTTCTTTATATAGTCCGGGCATGAGTCACTGTGGCTTTACCCAACTCTTCCTCTATGATCTGAGTGATTTTCCTCTTGATTACAAAGGAAATAACATTTGAGCTGAAGTTTGGGGGATGATGAATAATTAAGGAAGAGCAGGGAGGCCTTAGAGATAGAAACATCAACAGTGCCAAGAGGAAAGAAATAAAAAGTGGTGCATTGGGGAAATGATGAGATTTCAAAGTAGACAGAATGTGAAATTAAGAGTAGTAGAGGCTGATGCTGGAGAGATGAGTTGGGGCCAGGAGATGAAGGGTCCCTCCATGGACTGGAAAGAAGTGTGACTTCACTGGACACTCCTTGGAAATTCTGCTTTGAGTCTCCAGAGGTTGGAGACTGGTCAACTCACAGATGCATAGGACTTTAACACAACAGCCATTTGCAGTGCCACAGAGGAGATAATAGTGATTAAAATGAAGGGGAAAGAAGAGAGAGAGAGGCCATCTCTCTCTCTCTCTCCTTCTCCCTCTCTCTCACGTACACACACACACACACACACACACACACATACCAGTAAAAGATTGAAGGAGAAAGAAGTAAGGAATAGAGGGACAGAAACAGAGTTCAATTGTTAATATATGTAACACAGTGCCAGGCTGAGAGCGGTGGCTCACGCCTGTAATCCCAGCACTCTGGGAGGCTGAGACAAGAGAATCACTTGAGCCCAAGAGTTTGAGGGTGCTGTGAGTTGTGACTCCACAGCACTCTACTGAGAGTGACAAAGTGAGACACTCTCTCTCTCTCTCAAAAAAAAAATTTAATACAGTGTCCTTAGATTGTAGTAGTTTTGCAGAAAATCTAGTGGAAACACATAACCACAATTACAACAAGATCAGACACCTGTGTTATCAGAAAGATGCCTTTGAATAAGCAGAAAATGATTGGAAGCAGAAAGATGCACACTGGACTGTGAATCAGCTACTTAGTCTGAGGCAGAGGATTGCTTGAGCCCAGGAGTCTGAGGTTGCTGTGCACTAGGCTGATGCCATGGCACTCTAGCATGGACAGCAGGGTAAGACTGTCTCACAAAAGGGGACTAGCTTCAAGAACGAGTGAGGAGTGAGGAGAGGCGCCCTCTTCTTTGTTATATACTTATGGGTGGTTTGGGCTTTTTTTAATATAAAGTGTTTATTTGTACATTAAGATTTTTTAAAAAGATATACATCAATCTTGCAAATTCAACCAAGAAAAACTTTTGCCTCCCAATTTAATCAAAGAATTTAAATCAATAAATAACTGTTCAGCATAGCAGAACAAGAGCAAGAATGACATGAAATAGATGAGGAGGGAACTCAGCAAGTAGCCCACACAGGCCATCTCATAGCAGAAGCCTGGAGTCACAAAAAGTCCACGTGGCAAGGCTGTGCTGGCAGACACGGGCCAGTGTGCTGCCTGTGGGCTGGCAGGGCACCAGTGCTGGGCTGACCTTCTCTCCTGATTTCTGCAAGACCTCTCAAGTGACACGGAGTTTGGAGGTTCTGAGTCCAGGAATTGAGGAACTGACACAGGGGAGAACAAACAGAAAATGAGGGTTTGACAAAGCTCTGCTGAGAAAGCTTTGATTTGAGCTTTATTTCCTAATATTTGTGAACAAAAGCACCATCTTCTCCTCCTTTCTCTGCCTCCTGTCAGTTCAACAAGGAGGAAAGCTACAGCATGGCATTATTCGATCTCTTCTGAGCAAGGAGAATAGGAATTCTGACATCTGTGGGGAAAGTGAGGACTGCAGCCTGGGACACAATAGCCCGGTTGGTTTGGTTTTACATTTCTTTTCCTGTTTCCCCCCAGTGCAATAGTGATGCATATTTATTTTGAGAATACAGCAAAAAGAAAATGAAAACATTCCCAATTGCATTAACCACAATAAATATAAATATTTTGGCATATTTCATTCATTCTTTCTTTTTTTTTTTTTTTTTTGCAGTTTTGGCTGGGGCCAGGCTTGAACCCGCCAGTCCCACTATATGGGGCTGGCGCCCTACTCCTTGAGCCACAGGTGTCTAGTTTTTTGATGAGCACCAATAACAGCATCACATTTATCAGGTAACCTGCTCATCATGTTGGAATGACTGCTAAATGTTGAGGGTACAGGAGGAAATAAGGCAAATAAAATCCCTGCACCTTTTTTGAGAGTCTTACTCTGCTGCCCATGCTAGCGTGCCGTGGCATCAGCCTAGTTCACATTAACCTCAAACTCCTGGGCTCAAGTGATCCTCTGCTTCAGACTTCTGAGTAGCTGGGACTACAGGTACCCCCTGCAGTGCTGGCTAATTTTTCCATTTTTAGTAGATATTGGGTCTTACTCTTGCTGAGTCTTCCAGTTTTGTATAGGAACTTAGAAATGTAGAAACATTTGTGATAAATATTGTGCTGTCAACACTTTAGTATCTTGCATTTAAAAATATTTACTATATTCTTGGTGTTATGTTAACTGCTTTTCATGTGGGTAAGTGATTGACACAGAATATCTTATGCAATCTTCACAATGACTCTATGAAGTAGGTTAATACTATCACGCCCAACACACATTTTAGAGGAAGAAATTAAGCCGGAGATGTTAGTCAACTTGGCCAAGATGCTATAACTTGGAATCAGGCTGGGATATGACTGTCCTCAGTCCCTGTAACAACCATGCTGCCCAGATCACTTATAGAGTATATGACATTTTCCCGTCTTCTCCCCTTGCTAGGTCTGACTGCCATTGTGGCTCAGAGAGTCTAAACTGGAGCCAGTATGATGGATGATGACACAGAGCTGAGGACCGACGGCAACTCGCTTTTAAAGGCTGTGTGGCTTGGGAGGCTCCGGCTGACCAGACTGCTCCTGGAAGGGGGAGCTTATATTAACGAAAGCAATGACAAAGGCGAAACAGCTCTCATGGTGGCATGCATCACCAAACATGTGGACCAGCAAAGCATCAGCAAGACCAAGATGGTGAAGTACCTGCTGGACAACAGGGCAGACCCCAACATCCAGGATAAGTCTGGCAAGACTGCGCTCATCCATGCTTGCATCAGAAGAGCAGGGGGAGAGGTGGTCTCCTTATTGCTAGAGAACGGCGCAGACCCCAGCCTTGAGGACCGCACTGGGGCTTCAGCTCTGGTTTATGCAATAAATGCAGATGACAAGGATGCTTTGAAACATCTCCTTGATGCCTGTAAAGCCAAAGGGAAGGAGGTGATTATTATAACAACAGACAAATCATCTGCGGGAACCAAAACCACCAAACAGTATCTTAATGTCCCCCCGTCACCCAAAGTGGAAGACAGGCAGTCACCTCCACGGTGTGCGTCCCCCTCTGATGTTGAGCTGAAGGCTCCAGGCCTGGGCTTTCCATCCAGTGAGAAGGAAGATGACATCTTCAGCCTCCAAACAGGGCATCCGAGTGGTTGCAATGCCTCCAAGGCTCTTAATGAGCCCGGGTCACCCACCAGGAAAGTCAGTGGTCTCAAAAGGGCCCGTCTGCCCCAACTGAAGAGGCTCCAGTCTGAGCCCTGGGGCCTGATCGCTCCCTCAGTGCTGGCAGCCTCAGCACGTCAGGACGAGACCCATAGCCCCAGCACAGACAAAGAGGTTCTCAAGAGCATCAGTGATGTGTCCTTCACTAAGAGGAGGCCCCTCTCCAGAACCAATAGTATTGATAGCAAAGACCCTACAGTCTTCCCCATGGTCATGGAGCAGGTTATGAAGATTCCAGCCTCTTTAGCACCAGCATCCTGGAAGGCAGCCTATGAGAAAGGCCAGGCCCCTAATCCCCGTCTGACCAGAAGAGGAACTCTCCCTGCTGACCAAGAGAAGGGTGGCATGGGCCCATTGGGACCCTCTGCTCTCAAAGAGCCAGCATCCCTCAAACAGCTGGAAAATGACCTCTACGATTTAGGTTTACAGCCGGGGGCTGACCCGCCAAACTCCATTTCCCTAGAATCTGGCAAAGGACCCTTAGACAGAAAGAAGCTCAATAGCTCCCACTTGGCTCTTTTCCTTGGCTCTCGGGAATCCCTGGACACTGTACCCAGCACATCCCCTAGCTCAGCACGCCGAAGGCCACCACATCTTCTAGAAAGACGAGGCTCTGGAACTCTACTTCTAGACCGTCTCTCTCATGCTCGGCCTGGTTTCCTTCCTCCTTTAAATGTGAATCTGAACCCACCTATCCTGGATATCAGATGTAGCAGCAAACCTTCCTCCCCCCTTGCTAGTGGCTTAAAATCAATGGTTCCTGTGGCTCCAAGTTCACCAAAGAGAGTTGATTTGAGAAGTAAAAAGAAGCTCCTCAGAAGGCATTCTATGCAAATTGAACAGATGAAGCAGCTGTCAGACTTTGAAGAAATTGTGACCTAGGAGCTTTTAGAAAGGCATTTTTTTATTTTTTATTTTTTGTTTTTTAAATATATGAAGGGACCGTGATTTCTAGACCAACACAGCTGTGTGGATTCTCTGCTTCCCAATCATGTGTTAATGTTGGGTACGTGGCCACTTCAGAAGCCCTGGAAGCAGGATGTCACTTCACTTCTGAAGTAATCCCTGGGTTTATATAGGTCTATCAGAAATAGTTCAGGATAACTGGGCTTTGGATATAGCTTGGAGATAAATTTTTAAAAATTCACTAAAGGAAGAAAACCTTTCACATCTGAAGGTAACACAGCAAATGCAATGATCTAGGATGTGGCCACCAGTAATTTTCTATCAAACAGAAAACAAGAAATTCAATCACAAGAAGGTATTTGGAGTATGTCATTTTTAATAGATCTACAAAGTGCCTACATAGAAAATGAGGCTTTAACATTTTTTAGAACATGAAAAATCTCAAAAAAGTAGCAAGTAAATATGAGTATTTGGGTTCTGTTTGATGGGGTAGAAACAGAAATCCTCCACCAAAGTAGTTTTGGCCTGTGGGTCCTGCTTCTGTGTCAGCGTAAGGCCACACATGGTGTGGTTGAGATGGTCTAGCTCTCCAGTAATATACTTTGTATATACTGAGCACCTAGATATCACATTTACATGGTCCTCAAATTCTGATGTGTCATGGTAGCTGGTACCTTAGAGATGTATCTTGCACCAGAAGTGAAGTGTTCCTCAGACTCCCACCCTTACATAGGCTCTGTGTTGAAATATTGTGAAAAACAGTCAAGGTTAATTAATTTAGAGTTTGTCTTGACACAAATACAGAATAGACCCATAAGAAGCATTTCTTGATTATTCTTAAAACTCTATGTAATCTACCAAAACCAGGATGACAAATGATGGTAGACTGTGCATAGACTAAGGGGCATAGAAGATGGTTTTCAGGTTAAGCAGTGGGAATCATTTCACTTTGCAGCCTGAAAATTTTAGGGAGTGCAAACTGTCATTTCCCCTTCAGTTATCTAGGTAATCTGAGAAAAATCTAATTTCTTCTCTGCCTGAATTATCTAAATGATGGGAGATATGTAAAGATAACCTACACTATCCTTTTAAGTTACTCTGAACAAACCCAAAAAGGGAAGCAGAGGCTCTGTATTATGTAGCCACATTTTAGATGAATACATTTGCGGATATTTTCCCATTTATTTTTCCTCTCATGTTAATGAGACAAATTCGTTCTGTGATTAAGTCCAGCAGTTTCTGGACTTAATCACAGTCCAGCACATGCAAGGAAATGTGAAGACTTTGTGTCTGACAGGTTCGTTTGGTTCCTCGTTTCCTGGGGGCCGTATCATCTCAGATGTTCTCCACTGGGCTAGAACTATTTTGTACAAGGTAGAAATACTTCAAGAACAAGAAAGTCACATGGAGGTGTAGATGCTGGTTGGCCAGCCAGACTCTCCCAGTAATTTATCAATTCAGGTTGTGCTTTGGTAAGGTCAATGCTAGCTCCAGCCTTTAGGATTCTTGGCAAACACACTCAAACTTGAGTGCTGATGGTCTCATACTTTGCAGGAAGGGAATAAGATGGGAAGAAAAGCACATAAACTAGAGAAAATCTATAGCTCATTAACTTGGTTTGGTGCAGATTACCCTACACTTTTCAGAACCATTTAATCATTAACAGTTCTTACTAAGCAGCTGTAATCACAGGCAAAGAAACAACTCTGCAATGCGTTAAAGACAGAATCCTACACACAGCCATCATTCTCAGTAGTTCACTAAATGCACACACGTGTGCACGCACATGCACACGCACTCTACACATTTTAAGTACTTTTCCAGCTGTTGTTCATGTCAGTTAAAACTAACTTCTGCTAGTAGTATCTAGCTGTGGAGATAGCAAGGCACTGCATAGGAGCATTTTTTTTCTAAACCTTTAGCTAAGATTTGGAAGCCTAATTTATCCTAAGTAGTGAATGTGGTATATTTATAGTAATTAGCTAGGCTAAACAGCAAACAGGATGAGCCTTTCATTCAAGATAGCTGGTCCACTGCATAAATGTGTAACATCAGGCACTCTCATGCAATGTGTTGCCTGCACAAGTCAGCCATGACCTCCACAGTGGCCTTTCCCTAGACAGTCATTAGGATAGTCTCTTATCACTGTCATCACTCCCTGACAATGCATCAGCTGGATTAGACTGTTCTAAACTAGTACAATAACCAAAATACTTTATCTTGAGTTATGCATAAATAAGCAGTTTTGTCTATGTCAGTGAACCTCACAAGAACATGTTTTCAAAAGTATATTTTAGATTCAAACATGCTCTCTAGATCAGAGGTTAGTTCATCCTTTTGGAATTCTAGAGTCACTACAATATGTAGTTAGCTGCAAACTATAGTTTCATAATTCATCTACTTAAGATTCTCTGGACTATTGATCAAAATATATTACAGAATGTGAGCTTAAAATTTAAAGTCTGGAACTTTCATTTAATTTCTAGACATTCCAAAAAAATTTTTTTAAACAAAATAGCCCATCATCAATTCTCTTAGAATTCATCAAATGGTCCCTTGCAAACGCAGGTTGTGTCTGACCTCCTCTTTTGCGTGTGTTGGTGTTTCTGATGTGCTGTGTGCTGCTTTGCCTGGTTCTCTGCAGTGTTACGTCCTAGTCTCATACTGACAGTGTGCTCAAAGATGTATTACAATCAACATCCATGTACTGAAATTATCTAGATATTTATAATATGCCAATAAAAAACACATTGCATCCTTCAACAGTATTTCCTAGTTTTCTCAGTGAAATCTCAATTATAAAAATTACTTTTTACTTATGATGAATTTGGCATGACTGCCTTAATTATAAAACGTCCAATATTTTATGACTGTATAATTTAAAAAATTAAATCTGAATTACACAAGTCTAGGGTCTCTCTCTCAGTTTATAAAAACGATGCACAATGAATAAGAAGATGCATTGCCACTGCCAGGGGTGAGTTTCTGTACTTTCCCCCTGCTGTTCAGATTTCCCCAGGGCCATGGGCTATCTGCTAGTAGTAGGAACTTCCTGCTGGTGGCTGGATATCCTTCCTTGGGCCCTATTTCCAATGTCTATGAGTGTTAATATAAACCAATTTCCATTAGTTCTCATTCAGGGGCAAGGCAGCAAGTGACAATGAACTAGCTGGAGGGTCTCACTGGTTTCTTAAATTCCTTTGCTCTGTGCTACAAATTGTACCCAGACCCTCCCATCCTCAGGCAGTTCCACACCTCACCCTTAGGTTCTCCCCTAGACTACTAAAATGAAGTAAGTTAAAAAAACAAAGGAGTAGCTTCAGCATGTCTTTCCTTTAACTTCTATCTTTAGGAAAAAGATGAAAATATTGGTTCTAAATTTTTTGAGGAAGGATTATAAGGAGGAAAAGAACATGGTGGGGAAGGTGAAAGACATGATGGGGGTCAGGCCAAAGTGGCCAACCTTAGAAGGAGAGAGCAAATTCCCAAGATTGAAAAAAGACTTAGACATTTGATGCCCCTTGAGTGTAACTCACTCCCTTCTGGAATAAAACCTTAAAGAGGCTCATGGTACATCTTGGTAGGCTGGGCTGGGTCAAGCATGGAAGGAAGGCATCTGAGTCTTCTGCTTTGACGAAATGTGCAAGTTAGGTATTGAACACATCAACATGGTTATTAATGAACATGAAGATACAACCACTTCCTGAGTCTGCATACTGGGTGTTGAGGGGTGGCCTAATGCAACCACATACAAACCCTTTCCTATCTTCCTCATCCTCCTGTCCTCCTAAGACAAGACACAAGGGATCTGGCTAGCCCACCCCCTGAGAAGTTCCTGCCAAAAGACCCTAGCTTTCCAAACAAGCTGTGGAATGTGTCCACCCCATAGAGCCCCATATAAAAGGGGTCTCTAACAGCCCCCAGGTACCGACTCCATCTTTGTATTTCCCAGGTGGGTCATCTCCCCTTTCAATAAAGCTGACCTAAACTTTTCCACTCCCATCACAGATTCATCTCTGGGTACCATCATGTAAACCTTTCACTGTGAACTGCTGAAGACCTCCACAGAACAGAGAGGGGAATTCCATAGTAACTGAGATGGACATTTTTGACATCATTTTAAAAAGGGGACCAAAGATCCATTTTAATTTTATTTAGACAAGTAAAAAAATGTAGCATTTCTTAACATCTAAAGGTCACGTAGAGAAATTTATGGTACTCTGTGTCCTTGAGTCCAAGTTGCAAAACTGTATGCATACTCGAAGGAAGGGTAGGCTCTGCATCACACTTCAGTTTGCCTGGATGGACTTTAAAAGTAGGGAATGGATCTCAGGAAATGAAAGCACATTAGTGCTTTACAGTTGTGACAATATCTGATTAGTGAAGCACAGTGAAAGAGTCTGACTAATATCACCTGGACTTGGTGCTTGACAGTGAGCTTGTGGTTCATTCTGAGGGACTGATCGTGATTTTAACCGCAGGGTTAAACTCCAGTGGTGCTCATTGGAGAAGGGGGTACTTATGCATGAGGATTAGGGGGAAATGGAAGAGAAGAGGAAAAAGGATGAAACGACAGAAGAGGTTAAGGTCCTGATAACATGAACCTATCTAAATAAACAGCCTAATGAAAGAAGGCCACCTGGGTTTCCCTTCTGGGGTCCTCTGTCTCCTCTGGCAGAGGTCCACACGGCACAATGGGCCCAGAATCACGGGTATTACTATTTAGGGCAGAAACTATGTCTCATATGGTGAAAGATAAGGGTTTAAATTAATTTTTTGGTGTAGCGCTGGGCCTGAACACGAAGAGGGTGGAGGAGTGGGGCTATGCTCTGATTTTCCTTCCCTAATTTTCCCCAAACCCTTGGGGCCCCTGCCCACCCGCAGTCACTGTCCCGGTCGGACTTCCGAACTGGCGGCAGGGCCCACTTTCCCCTATCCCTCCCACCCTGCAGATGCCGGTAGCCGTGGGTCCCTACAGACAATCTCAGCCAAGCTGCTTCGATCTCGTGAAGATGGGCTTTGGGATGGGTTATGCTGTCGGCCTGGCGGCCGGGGCGCTCTTCAGGACCTTTTCCTATCTCAGGTGAGGGGGTCGGGCGGTGATCTCTGGGCAGGACTACTGGACCTTCCCACTCACACCCGCGTCGGCCGGGACCCTGAACGCAGCCGATTTTTTCCCACTTCCCTGCCTGTCCTTTAGTGAGAGAGACCCATTTCCTACCCACCTTCAGTCTGCAAGGGCAGGTTGGAAGCGTCACAATTTAATCTGAGTTTAAAAGTGCTTTCAGGCTCTTTACCTACTTGTTCTGTGACTTAGGCAAGTTAGATACTGGGTTTCCTTAGGTGTAGTATGAAGACAGTTAACACCTACCTTATAGAGCTGAAATCAGCAGACTTTGCACACTATCTGGAACATACCAAATGCTGATGTTATTTTTTGTTGATGTTGCAGTTTGGCCGGGGGCGGGTTCAAACCCACTATCCTTGGTATATGGGGCCGGCGCCCTACCCACTGAGCCACAGGCACTGCCCACGATTGGGAGCAACAAAACAAACTTATTCAGCGCTTTACTATCCTGGGAAACAGGATGTGGAGATAATTCAGATAAACGTTACATTCTGAAGGTCATTTTCACATTTAAATCCTGTTTTGTTTTTGTTTGGTTTTTTTGAGACACAGTCTCACCTTGTTGCTTTGGTAGAGTGCTGTCGCATCATAGCTCAGGGCAACCGCAAACTCTTGGGCTCAAGTGATTCTCTTGCCTCAGCCTCCCTAGGAGTGGGGACAATAGGCGCCCACCACAATGCCAGGCTATTTTTAGAGATGGGGTCTCTCTTGCTCAGGCTGTTCTCAAACTCCTGAGATCAGACTCAGCTGATGCACTTCCCTCCACCTCCCAGGGTGCTGGGATTACAAGCCACCTGTGTCCGGCCTAAAAGCTGTTACTTTCGTTCTCTCAGACCGTTAACAATTTACTGAGAACTTTACATTAACCACCGTGCTAAATACTGTACTGTTGTAAAAAAAAAATCTTGTAGACAATCTTGGGATGTCCATTTTACATTTGACACAGACTGTAAGTTGCAGGAATGGGTCTTGCACCCAGGCCTGACTCCAAACTCATTAACACCAGAAAACCAGCAAGGTAACTGTCTCTATTGAAACATACATACCTTGGAGGCAAACCAGCCCTAAAAGCTGGTTTCCCTGCCTGTATACTTTATTTTGCATCTGTTGCTTCCCACAGACTGCAAGTTGATATTTGTATCAAAAGAAAAAATGACCTAGATAACTGTTGGGTCCTTTTCCTTGTCATTACCCAACTAAGGTGGGACAAGATAATATCCAGACAAGTAACATATTCAGAGTGCCAGTGCTTTGCTCATCATTAGGAGACCGAATGGGGCAGTTAATACTCTTCCCTGTGTTTTTGTCCCCAAATGGCCCCATCTTGGTTTCCTCCTCAGGATCGGAATGCAGGGTCGGAAGCTGATGGGCGGCATTGGGAAAACCATGATGCAGAGTGTGGAACGTTTGGCACATTCATGGCCATTGGGACGGGCGTGCGATACTGACCATGTCACTACATCTGCTCATCGATCCCAGCCCATATGATATAATAAAACAAATTCTTTGAGTAAAAAAAAAAAATAATTTTTTATTATTCCATACATTTAATAAGTATTTAATCCTTTTTATTTTTGGTAAATTTTTATTATTCCATACATTTAATAAGTATTTAATCCTTTTACATTGTTGGTTGCCTACTCAGTTTGATTCTTCTCTTCTCCTAATTCTTATCAGATCCTGACTTTGTTAATGTAGCCACCCTATATCTTTGAGAACCCATTTGACTCAAGGGAAGCTGACTCCAACCCCAGCTCAAAGGAAAGTGCTGATTGGTCTGAGTTGGTTGTGGTGATCCCATTCTCCTTACCAGGGATTGGTTAAGGGATCCAGCATAAGCCAAACAGACCATGGCTTTTCCCTTGTCAAGGTCTTTGATGTGGTATAGGTATGTGACCTATGTCAGACCAATTAGACTGAAGGAAAGGACGTTCATCCCCTGACTAAAGGAAAGGTTTTCTCTTCTTTCTGCTGGACGTGACCAAATAAACATATCTGTTTATTTGTTATGTGGTGTGACAATCTTCTTCTGACAAAGGAAAATGGTGTCTAAGAATAAAGCAGAGGAGGGCAGAGCCAGAAGAGTGGAGAAAAGGACTTGGGGCCAGATGATACTGGGACCACACCATCTCTGGACCTTCCATTATGTGAGATAACACATTCTTGTATTGTTTAAACTACTTAAAATCAAATACATCCTTGTATCACTCACTGATTTGAAATGTCATCTTTATAATACGCTAAATTCTTAATTTTTAAATTCTCAAGTCTATTTCTGAACTCCCCCATCCCATCCCATTCGTTTCATTCTATAATATTCTATTGACGGATTTGTCTTTCTGTACCAGTATCACAGCACTCTGTTTTAATTACTGTAGAGTTTTAACTCAATTTCACAAGTCATGGGCCAAGGCCACTCTCAATTTTCTTCTTTGGACAAATTGTTTCCTAAACAATCATTTTATTAAGTAGTAAAATTGTACTGGGGTTATTATTGGGATTCTACAACATTGTTTAGTTATTTTGGTTCTAATGAACATTTTTAAAATATTAAATCTTCTAATATAAATTGTTGCTCTAAAATACAAATCAAATTCATTTTAATCCCTCATTAAAGTATTTAGTTTTTTAAATAGGGATTGTATACATTTCTTTTTCATCTTATTTTATATATTTTTGTTGCTATTGTGCATATGACAGTCTTTCCTATACAATCAGATATTGCTGATAGGTAGCAAAACTAGATTTTCCTTAAAGTGATTACAACGAAAATACTCATGAGATTTTTCATTAAGGATTATGAAAGGAGATGGGCACAGAGGCTCACACCTGTAATCCCAACACTCTGGGAGGCCAAGGTGAGAAGATGACTAGAGCTCAGGAGTTTGAGAACAGCCTGAGCAAGATCAAGACCCATCTCTACTAAAAATAGAAAAATTAGCCAGGCATTGAGGTGGGCACCTATAGTCCCAGCTGTTCAGAAGGCTGAGTCAGGAGAATTGATTGAGCCCAGGAGTGTGAGTTTGCTGTGAGCTATGATGACACTACAGCACTCTAGCCTGGGCAACAGAGGGAGATTATGTCTCAAAAAAAAAAAAATAAATAAAATAAAACAAACAAACGAAAAAAAACCCCAAATCTAAAAAGAATGAAGAAAGGATTCTATAATTCATATGGGAGAACAAAAAGCTGAAAATAGCTAAGACAATTTTGAAGAATAACAAGATTGAGAGGATTATGGTATAAGAAGACAAGATTTTTTTAGGTTATAATAATTAAAATAGTGTGATAAAATGCAATAATAGACGAACTGACCTCCTCCTCCCAAACAGAGTAGAGGGTCTAGAACAAGACCTCGTATAGATGGAATTTTAGGTATGATAGAAGACTCCTTGCAGATTAATAAATGATGCTGGGATAAATTATTCCGATGTGAAACAAAAATGAAATCGGATCCTTATTTCATAGCATACATCCTAAAATCTAAAAGAAAAAAATCAGGACTGATATGTTAATTATGATGCTTTGCATTTGTACTTGTAAATGAGATTGGCCTAGAGTTTCCCCTTCTTAAACTCTGTCTAGCTTTGACATTAGATTTAACAAGCCCCATAAAATGAGTTGGAACATGACACCTTATTTTATATTCTCTGGAATATATAAACTTTTTTGGAAAAGTTTAAGTTTGGAGTCAGTGGTTGTGTAGTTGGTCACATTTCTTTTTTTTTTTATTGGCAAGTGATCTTGCTGGTTAACACATCTGAGCCAGGTGGGATTGTGTGTGTGTTCACAAGCCTGCATGTGTGTATTACACAGGGACACTTACCTATCTTAATTTTCAAATGAGGAAACCAGGGCACAGCGACTCACTGAATTGCTTAAGGTCACACAGCTGGGAAGTAGTGATCTGGGATTGGAATCCAGACAGTGTTGAGCCAGAGCCCTCTCTTTTATCAAGTACCTGAGCTTTAGAATTTTAAATACTGAGTGTATTTACTTAAGTGTTACAGAGTTTTTTAGGTTGGGGTTACTAAAAGCAATAGTGAGGATAGAGATTCTGCCTGCTGCAATTTCCTGAGGGAGTGCTCTCTAGAAAATCCTCTTAGGAAGGTAGGGGAGCAGCAGTGAGAAGGGACAGAGCCCAGCAAGGATATGATCTCAGGTAAAGTCTCTAGCCTTGGCCTGATCCCCTGAGAAGGGTCTAGAGTGAATAAATTTGGCTCCGGAATTGTCCCTCTTTCATTCAAGGCAGCTCACTTTTTTTTATTCTTAGCTAGCAGTGATTATAAAAAACTGGAAAAACATTAAGGGGAGATGGCTATTGTATGTCATGATTTTGATGATGACTGCCCAAGTGTATGCATATGAGAAAACTTACCTAATCATGAACTTTAAGTATACACAGGTTATAGTATGTCAATTACGCTTCAATTTTTACCAAACTACTATAAGGAGCTCCTCTGATACAGAAGGGAGAATGAAAGAATGATTGAATAAACATAGGAAAAAGAGGGAGAGGTTTTCTAGGGGAACAGAGTGGGATAGGTGTCCAAAACGGAACTGGAAGACCATTCAGGATATACAAACAACACAAGCATGGGGATGGAAATGACCATAATATGTGGGGCCCAAATAGAGATTGTGGCCTTACTAGCATAGACATGATAGTTGGGACAGGTCGGGATTGTTAGGATGAGAAGGGATGAGATGCTTCTGGGCCATTAGGAGTTCAAATTTAATGTGGTTGACAATGTTTGAGCAGGAAAGTGACAGGATGAGTCCTGGACACCCTCCCTATGGCTGAATTTTCTGCCCATTCTTCCTGTAAGGCTATAAACATGATAATTCAAAATGTTCAGGCTTGGCAACTGCCCTGGAAGAAAAAGGAACTTTGGGGAACACCTCTTTTTCCAGATTATTGTTTTGCCTTCAGTTTTGGCTTAGTAATCCTGCAGTATCTTGTCAGTTCTTTGATGCTTTCCAGAAAATATTTTTAAAGTTGTATTTTTCGGGAGGGTGGGGGCAAGATGGCTGACAAATACCAGCCTCCAACAGAAGTTCCCATTCAGAGGGAAGGATAAAGTCCAGAAAGCACCCAACAAAGTTGAAGACTAGGAGCCCAGCTGAGAGAGAAGAGTCATACCTGCAGAACACCTCTGCTGAAGTAAGCTGCAACTCCTGGAGTGCAACTTACAGGTATATGGAACATCTCAAAGGAAAAGTGTCCATCTCCTCCCCCAAGAGAGCTGTGTTTTTCTCTTCGTCTGCTCCCCTAAGCTTCCTACAGGCGAGAGATGAAATGAGGACCTATTATCTCACCCCACATGTGAGAGCTAAGGGCAATGGGGTCTACTCCCCTAGAGGGACCCTGCTGAGACTCTGAACACCCTCTCGCCAGGCAGAAAAATTGAAATAAAGTTTCCACTGCCATTTTAAATCTCCAGTCTACCCTTACCCCCTTCCCTGCAGAGACAGTGAGAGGAGGCTCAAGAATAGCATCCTCTCACCCGTGGGACCAAGCGCACTGTCTTGGCCCTGCAGTTGCCTGTTCCCCACGTGGCTGCTGCCTTTCCCCTGCCCTGGGGTTGCCCCGGTGGGGCCAAACTAGGACTGATCCGGCTGCTACCATTCCCATGCACCGCCCCTCACCCCAGTGGGGCTGAAATAGGACTGACCAGGCCTCCTGTGTTCCCCTGCACAGCCACTGCCATTCCCCTGCCCCCTAGTGGCCCTGGCGGGGTTGAAGTAGGACTGATTCTGCCACTTGTGCATTCTGTGCTGCTGCTGTCATTCCACTGCCCCCACCCCCCCAGTAGTCCCAGCAGGGCCAAATGAGGACTGATCTAGCCACTACTGTTCCCCTGTTCCCTGGTCGGCTCTGCTGAGGACTGATCCTGCCACAGCTGTTTCCCAAACCCCCAGGCCCCGTCACCTGGAAGGGGCCGAACTAGGACTGATCAGGCCACATGAGTGCCCTGTGCTACAGCTGCCATTCCCCTGCCCCCCAGTTGCCTGGTGGCAGAATGAGGTCTGATCAGGCTGGCACATTCCCACAGAGCTGCTGCCATTCCCCTGCCCCCCAGTCTCCCCAGTCACCCCAGCACCGGAGAACTGGGAGAAGACAACAGACATGCCCTGTTTCTCTGGGAAACCTGATGAAGCTGAGAAGCCAGCACCTTCTCTGTGGCAGCCATTGACTGAACAGTTCTGATAAGGTCTCCAAACAGTGTAAACTCAGCATGGGGTGGAATCAGCAGAAAAACTCTGGCAACTTGAATAACCAGAGTAGATCAACTTCCCCAAGAAAAATGGGCAGATGCAATTGAAGACCCCATCCATAAACAGATGGCTAAGATGTCAGAAATCGAGTTCAGAATTTGGATAGCAAATAAGATTAACAGAACGGAAGAAAGGAGGGAATTAGAATTTCAAGAAATTGTTCAAAAGATATCTCAAGAAATTATTCAAAAGATGTCTCAAGAATTCAACGATTTCAAAGATAAAATGACCAAAGATTTTGAAACATTGAGGCAAGAGTTTGCAGCCCTCAAAGAACTGAAAAATACGGTAGAATCCCTCGGTAATAGAATGGAACAGGCAGAAGAAAGGATCTCTGATATTGAAGACAAGCCTTTTGAACAAACCCAAGAGTGCAAAGATGAAAAGTAATGGAGAGCAAAAACGGATTTTTCTCTCAGAGAGCTCTGGGATAATTTGAAGAAAACTAATATTCACCTTATAGGAATCCCTGAAGGCAACAAAGTTGCTTCACAAAACACAGAGGCTCTTCTTCATGAAATTATGAAAGAAAACTTTCCAGACATGCCAAGAGATTCTGAAATTCAGATATCACATAGTTTCAGAACCCCAGCATGACTCAACCTGTACAAGACATTGCCTAGACACATCAAATTAACTTCACTAAAGTTAATATGAAAGAGAAAATTCAGAAAGCAGTTAGACATAAGAAAACCATAACCTACAAGGGGAAGAGTATTAGGATAACTGTTTCATCCTAAAAAAATTGAATATACATTTTTCTCATCAGTCTATGGAACATACTTAAAAATCGATCACATCTTAGGTCACAAGTCTAACCTCAGTAAATTTAAAAGAATAGAAATTATTCCATGCATCTTCTCAGACCATCATGGAATAAAAG
>NW_003852406.1:31116835-31153541 GCF_000181295.1 Otolemur garnettii
GAAGTATTTCAGATTGCATGTGAAAACCCCACACTGTACCCCAGAAGTGCATTAATGTACATAGTTACCATTCAATAAAAAAAAAAATTAAAAAAACATGGAAGCTAAATAACCTTATGCTGAATGATAGATGGGTCAGAGACGAGATCAAGAAAGAAATTACCAAATTATTAGAACAAAACGATAATGATGACATGAGTTATCAGAACCTCTGGGATATGGCAAAGTCAATCCTAAGAGGGAAATTTATAGCATTGCAAGCCTTCCTCAAGAGAATGGAAAGAGAGGACGTGAACAACTTAATGGGACATCTCAAGTAGTTGGAAAAGGAAGAACATTCCAGTCCCAAATCCAACAGAAGAAAAGAAACGACCAAAATTAGAGCAGAATTAAAAAAAAATTAGAGCAGAATTAAATGAAATTGAAAACAAAAGCATTATACAATAGATCAAAAAGTTGGTTTTTTGAAAAGGTCAATAAAATAGATAAACCTTTACCCAACCTAACCAGGAAAAAAAGAGTAAAATCTAACCTCATCAATCAGAAATAGTAAAGATGAAATAACAATAGACCCTTTAGAAATTCAAAAAATCCTTAATGAATATTATAAGAAACTTTATTCCCAGATATATGAAAATCTGAAGGAAATCAACCAATACTTGGAAGCACGACATCTCCCAAGACTTAGCCAGAATGAAGTGGAAATGTTGAACAGGCCTATATCAAGTTCTGAAATAGCATCAACTATACAAAATCTCCCTAAAAAGAAAAGCCCAGGACCAGATGGCTTCACATCAGAATTCTATCAAACCTTTAAAGAGGAAATGGTACCTAAATTACTCAATCTTTTCTAAAAAATAGAAAAAGATGGAATACTACTCAACACATTCTAAGAAGCAAACACCACCTTGATCCCAAAACCAGGAAAAGACCCAACAAGAAAAGAAAATTATAGACCAATATCACTAATGAATATTGATGGAAAAATATTCAACAAAATCCTAACAAACAGAATCCAGCAACACATCAAACAAATTATACACCACGATCAAGTGGGTTTTATCCCAGGATCTCAAGAATGGTTCAACATACGTAAATGTATAAATATAATTCATCACATAAACAAATTAAAAAACAAAGACGGTATGATTCTCTCGACTGATGCAGAAAAAAGCTTTTGATAATATCCAGCATCCCTTCATGATCAGAATACTTAAGAAAATTGGTATAGAAGGGACATTTGTTAAACTGATAGAGGCTGAAATCATTTCCACCCAGATCAGGAACGAAGCAAGGTTGCCCATTGTCTCCATTGCTCTTTAACATTGTAATGGAAGTTTTAGCCTTTGCAATCAGGGAAGAAAAAGTGGTCAAGGGTAACCATATCCAGGCAGAAGAGATTAGACTTTCACTCTTCGCAGATGATATGATTGTATATCTGGAAGATACCAGGGATTCTACTACTAAACTCTTAGAAGTGATCAAGGAATACAGCAGCATCTCAGGTTACAAAATCAACACTCATAAATCGGTAGCCTTTATATATACCAACAGCAGCCAAGCCAAAAAAACAGTCAAGGGAGTCTATTCCTTTCATAGCCAAAAAAGATGAAATATTTGAGAGTTTACCTAACAAAGGATGCGAAAGATCTCTCTAAAGAGAACTATGAGACCCTAAGAAAAGAAATAGCTGAAAATGTTAACAAATGGAAAAACATACGATACTCATGGCTGGGAAGAATAAACATTGTTAAAATGTCCATACTACCCCAAGCAATATATAATTTTAATGCAATCTCTATTAAAGCTCCACTGTCATACCTTAAAGATCTAGAAAAAATAATACTTCATTTTGTATGGAATCAGAAAAAACCTTGAATATTAAAGACATTACTCAGAAATAAAAACAAAGCAGGAGGAATCACGTTACCAGATCTCAGACTACAGTATAAATTGATAGTGATCAAAACAGCATTGTATTGACACAAAAACAGAGGTAGATGTATGGAATAGAATAGAGAGCCAAAAGATGAATCCAGCTACTTACCGTTACCTGATGTTTGACAAGCCAATTAAAAACATTGAGTGGGGAAAGGATTCCCTATTTAACAAATGGTGCTGGGCTAACTTGTTGGCGACCTGTAGAAGACTGAAACTAGACCCACACCTTTCACCATTAACTAAGATAGACTCTCACTGGATTAAAGATTTAAACTTAAGATATGAAACCATAAAAATACTAGAAGAAAATGTAGGAAAAACACTTGAAGAAATCAGCCTGGGCAAACATTTTATGAGGAGGATCCCCCAGGTAATTGAAGCAACATCAAAAATATACTATTGGGACCTGATCAAACTACAAAGCTTCTGCACAGCCAAGAACACAGTAAGTAAAGCAAGCAGATAGCCCTCAGAATGGGAGAAGATTTTTTCAGGTTATGTCTCTGACAAAGGTTTAATAACCAGAATCCACAGAGAACTCAAACGTATTATCAAGAAGAAAACGAGTGATCCCATCTCAGGGTGGGCAAGAGACTTGAAGAGAAATTTCTCAAAAGAAGATCGGTGCATGGCCTACAGATATATAAAAAAATGCTCACCATCTTTAATCATCAGAGAAATGCAAATCAAAACTACTTTGCAATATCACCTAACTCCAGTTAGATTAGTAACTGGAGTAAGATTAGCCCATATCACAAAATCCCCAAACCAGAGATGCTGGCATGGATGTGGAGAAAAGGGAGCACTTCTACAGTGCTGGTGGGAATGTAAATTAATATGTTCCTTTTGGAAAGACGTCTGGAGAACACTTAGAGATCTAAAAATAGACCTGTCATTTGATCTTGCAATTCCTTTATTAGGTATATATCCAGAAGACCAAAACCCACATTACAACAAAGATATTTGTATTAGAATGTTTATTGTAGCCCCATTCATAATTGCCAGGTCATGGAAGAAGTGCAAGTGCCCATCGAATAGCTTTTCATATGAAAGCTATAACCTAATTATAGCCTAAGAATATGGACAGGAGGGAGGGAGAGGGGAGAGGGGAGGGAGAGGGCGGGGTGGGGGGGTGGGGAACGGGTGTAGTGAGGGTGATTGGAGGAATCACTTCTATGGTTTATCTTACGAGAATATAAGTGAATCTTTCTAAGAGTAGAATATAAATGTCTTAACACAATAACTAAGAAAATGACATAAAGGGTATGTTAACCAGTTTGATGAAAATATTTTAACTTGTATATGAAAACACCGCACTGTACCCCATAATTGCATTAATGTACACAGCTATCATTTAATGAAAAAAATAAATTAAAAATATTTGTATTTTTCATTGTTTTCAGAAGGAATTTGAATTCAAATAATAAACTGTCTTACCAGACACTGCAAGTCTTTATGTTTTTTTATTATTATTAATTTTACTGTAATGTGGAAGATTTAACTCAAGTTTATCAATATCCAGTTCTCCTTTCAGTCTAGACACAGGAAGACAAATCTTCCTACTCACCTGGGTTAGGAAGGCCATGAGATGGGGCAAGATCGTGGGCTGTGAACCGGACTGATGGGTGTGTCTCTTTTGAGCAGAGGCATTTATCACTGGTTGAAACCATCACACCCTCCTCCCCTGTGGCTGTGACTGAAGAGATGTGTGTTTCAGATGTAACAATTTCAAGATGGGGGATCTCAGCGTTCCTGAATGACAGTGTGCAGGAGGCCTCTGTGCTGCAACCTAGAACAAAAGCACAGGGTGACCACAAAATAAACTGCTGAGCTCTGCGATTTTGACTTTTATTGCAGCAGAGACTAGTCTGTCCTACTATAGAGACAAGGTGGGGTTTCTCTTCTTTCCTTTTCCCTCCCTCCCTGTCTTCCTGCCTTTCTTTATTCTTCCTTTCTTCCTCCTCCTTCTTTCCTTTTCTTTGTTTTTAAATTTGAAGACAAGAAGACCAAGTTCTCTGTTTGAAATAATTATAAGTATTATTAATTGGAATAGGAAAACTTAATTGGAACAGGAAAACCTTGAGTATCAACTCATCCAGTCTCTAAACCTCAGACTCCCGGAATGGGACAGGATGTCAAGAAATTAATGGCATAAACAGAAGTTTTTGGATCCCAAATTCCGTTCTCTTTCTACTCTACTATACTGTAGTTAATAGAGTAAGATGATCTTTCTTTTTCCTTTTTTTAAGAGGAGAAGAAATTGAAATTATTTCTACAGAAATAAAGATGTAATGGGTACAAAAAATTCTGAATTTTGAGCACAAGGGAAAAGTATATATAACTTATGATTGGCAAGTGGACATATGGGTTATTTTCCTCCTGTCCTTAAGATTTCAGTGTTTCCTTTCCCCACACCCTGGGGAGAATATAAATCACTGCCATAAATATAACATAATATATGAATTGCAAATGTCTTTTCAGTTTTTAAAGATCATTCTGCATTTACAGTACTTTTTCGTTCAAGGCTGAAGGATTAAACTTTATTTTTTAAATTTAAATTTATTATTTTTAAATTGACAAAAGATAATCTATATTTGTGGTGAACAACATGATGCTTTGAAATGTGTATACTTTGTGGCATGGTTAAATTGAGCCAATTAACATATGTATTTCCTTACACATAATTTTGTTTGTGGTAGAACACTTAAAATGTACCCTCAGCAAATGCATTTGGTTATAAACTATAGTGACCAAATTTTGCACTAAATCTCTTGAACTAATTTCTCTTGGCAAATTGAAATTTTGTATCATTTGACTGACATTTCCTCCACTTCCTATCCCTGCCCCTGGAAACCATCTTCTACTTCCTGCTTCTATCTCTTTGGATCCCCACTTCCCCCAAGAGTCATAAGCAAGTGTATGCAGTTGGCAGAACCAAAGTATCATGTTTTTAACCATCCTGTCCCCGCGCCAGGAAGGATAGTTAAATACTTGACGGCCACAGAAACAGTCGTTTTGGAGAAGCTGGTAATTCTAGGGAGGGCAGTGTGTGTCTCCTTTTTCAGTTTGCTTCGTTCAGGGAAACATGATATAGCTCCTTGGCAACATGAGGAGTCTGCAAACTTTCTGTTTGCTTTAGTCAATCCACACAGTGACTGTATCTTTCCTCATTATCAATTACATCTGTGAGTTGTGGATAAACATTGATTTTGTTTCAAAATCTTAATAGCATGGGGCGGTGCCTGTGGCTCAAAGGAGTCGGGTGCTGGCCCCATATACTGGAGGTGGCAGGTTCAAACCCAGACTCGGCCAAAAAAACCGCCAAAAAAAAAAAAAATTCTTAATAGCATGCTGAAGAGTGCTGCTGGTGCATGAAGCAATGAGAAAGTCCTGCTGTAGGGCACAGCAGGGTCCACTTTATACTGTCCATCCCATCATAACACTCAACTTCCAATACTTTCAGTTTATGATGTGTTTATCCAGATACTACCTTATTAAGTGTAGGAGGATCTGTACACATACGGAGAAGTCACATAACACAGATGTAAAGTCCAACAAAAGTTGTAATGTGAACATCATGAGTTCACCTTAGTTGTCACTTCTGAATACTGCTTCTTCCTTCCCTTTAGAGATAAGCACTATTCTGACTTTTACATTTCCAGTTCTTGTCCTTTTATTTCTTTTTCTTGCCTTACCTCTCTGCCTAGAACTTCTGGAACAATGTTGAATAAGCAGTTGTGGCAGCAGGCATTTATGCCTTATTCCCTATTTCAAAGAAAAAGATTTTAATGTTTGTCATTAATCGTGAGGTTTGCTCCAAGTTTCCACAACATTGGGGGAGTTATTCCTTCTGGTTTGCTAAGAGTTTTTAGAAAGTAATGAATGAGTGTTGAATTTTATCACATGCTTCCTTTCTGCATTTGTTAAAAAACTTCTTTTTATTTACTGTTTTAAATACTTTCATAGAAGTCAGCCCAGGACTAAAATGGACAGGTAACATATTTTTATTTTTCTTACAAGTTTTTCTACTTTTAGTATCTTCTACCATATGTTGTAAGATATAAAAGTTGGAAGGGGAGAGGGAGGTGAGGGGAGGGGGGAGGATGGGTGAAGAGAATGATATTGTGGGGATCACGCCTATGATTTATCCTATTAGGGTACATGTGAATTCGTCTAAAGGTCAAATATAAATGTCTTAACACAACAATTATGAGAAAGAAATGATGGCTATGTTAGCCAGTTGGATGAGAGTTTTTCAAACTGTATATGGAAGCAACACACTGTATCCTACGATAGAATTAATGTATACAATTATGATCTAATAAAAAATATTAAAAAAATATAAAAGTTGGAAGGAACCTTAGAAGTCATCTGTCACCCAGTTCATGAATCATCTCTACAGAAACCTAAATGGTTGGTTGTTCACCTGTGTCTGCTTGAACTTTTCGTTTGATTTTCTTTGAAAGCTCTAGTTATAGAAAGTCATTTCTTATGTTGAGCTGAAATGTTCCTCAGTGTCTGGTTCATGCTTTGGCCCAAGTTTTGCCATATGAACCAAATGGCAAATATTCCCTGAGGTATGAGTGGAGGCAGTGTGTTTGGGGGGAAGTACATAGTAGCCTTTAGAATTTGGCAGGTCTGAGTTCACTTCCTGGCTTAGCCATGGATGCACTGAGTGAGTAGTTCTGTATTATGGCAGATTATTTAATTGCCACAAATTCTTCCCATCACTGGATGCTTCTTCCTTGGATTTGCTCTGGCCAATAAAATGTGGAGAAAATGCTACTGGGAAAGTTCTGGAGCTTGGGCTCAGGGGCCTTGGTCCTCTTGGGATGCTGCTCTGAGCCTGCCATAAAAGGAAGTAATCTAGCCTACGAAAGGTAAACGGATGCTCTGAAGGGAACCACTGCACTCCATGGCTGCCTGGCAGGAGAGTGGGCCGTTTGGACCTCCCAGCCCAGAAGACCCTCCAGCTGAATGTGGCTGCCTGACAAGACCCTGGCAGAACCAGCTGAAGAACTCCTCAGCTGATCCATACAATGATTGTTGCTTTAAAGGCCCAGCCAAAGTTAATAGAAACAGAAATGTTAATTAAACTTCCTGAGTTTCTTCCCCATCCATAAGGTGAGAAAAAGTACATTTTGCAGTTATTAGTGAAGATTAAGTAATATAAAGAATACAAGTTGTGTAAGCAGCTGCCACTTGCATCATTCATTTTTACTCTTCCATACTTCAAGGTGAGGCAGACTTCACCTTGTTTGAGAAGCTTTCTGCCTATTTATTACACGGGTCTCTATCTAATTACCTTCCTGTGACTATTTTCCCTATTTTGTTAATGTCCCCACCCAAAATAGTAGGGCAGATGCGATCTGATCATTGCCTGTTACAGTAGGACAGTTACCTTCAGTAACAATACTTTTCACACAGTAGATACCAAAACAATGTTCTTCTTCTTTTTTTAACCCAGCCTAAGTCAGGGTGCCTTTATTTAGTTCAGGAATTCCTATTGTCATATATTCAGCTTGCTGTTAATTATCACTTTGCTTACTCTGAGTTGAACTACTATCACATCAGGCTCCCTTCCCCTGAACTTGTGCAGGTAGCTTCCTGGAACTTAAATTTAGGACTTAATACCTAAGCTGGAGAAATTTCTTTTCATTAGTCTTAGCCTAGCACTCCAGCTGGCCAAGGTAATCTTGGTCTTACCCTGTCATGTTCCTTCACTTGGTGCATCTAGATAATTATTACTAAAAATAACGTTATAGGACAGAGCTAGGGAAGGTGTCAAGGGACACACTAAACACCTCTTCCAAGTCTGGCACAGGGACAGGAAATAGTTTTAACGACTGTGTGACAGGTATATGTCATTCACAGCATATAGATGCTTCCACACACATTAGCATGTCAATCCATGCTCAAATATGCCCAGTAGAGGTCTGTAAGTGCAGTAAAATTCTTTGCTGAAATTAAAACACATTATGTCTCGTGAAAATATTCTTTATTTTTGAGCGACGTCACAATCTGTGTCTATTCTCTTTATTGGACCGCAGTGAATACAAAAACGTATACAACCCCATAGTTATGATTATACAAAAAAAAATCTTAAGCCTGTGGCCAGGGATAAGGCATTAAATCAAACTTTCAGTGCTTTTAAAAAGTCAAAGTGAAAAAATGACAGTTTTGTGCGAGAACGAATCTTGACGGCCAAAACGAATCTGAAATCGCCGAGTGAGAGACTTCACTGGGGTTTCCAAGAGAGCACCTGCGTGTGAGCACACTCCTGTGTTCCCAGAACCGGAGTACACTTTGGGAAGGGGAAGAGAGTGAAGAAGGGAGTGGCAGTTGGGTTCCCTCCCTTACGCTCTTTCTTCCCGCCCTCATCTGCCCCTTTCTAGATAAGGAGACTGAGTCTCCAGAGGAGCGTGAGACAGTTACAGAGGCCTCACACGCAGAGCCTGTACGAAGTAAAATGCCACGTGCGTGGCGCTGCAGCAGCCTGAGAGGCTAGGCTGTGCCGGCCTGGGCCGAGCCGGGGGTGCTCAGCCCAGCGGGTGCGGGCTGGTGCTTTGGAACGTCCCCTCCAAGGACCCGCACGCCGACTAGGCAGCCCCTTCATCCAGATTCGGCTGCGCAGCCGGGGGAGGGGGGCGTGAGACGAGGAGGGGGCGTGTCCCTTCGCCCAGTCCGGCCAACGCGCACGCGCAGCGGGCGGAAGGGGGCCCGGGCCCACTCCGGAGCGCGCGGCTGCGCACTGAGTTGCCCGCGCTCCCGGAAGCAGAGCGCCGAGCTCGCGCCACGTCTGTCCCGGCGTATCCACCCGGGTACGGGCTGCCGCGGCCCCAGACGCCAAAACTGCGGCCCACAGACGGGACTGGGGGCGTCATGGGCAGCGCGGTCCCTCGCTCCGCTTCCTCGCTGCTCCTGCTGCTGCTCCTGCTCCGAGTCGAGCAGCTTCGGGGCGCCGAGCTCACCTTCGAGCTTCCAGACAACGCCAAGCAGTGCTTCCACGAGGAGGTGGACCAAGGCGTCAAGTTCTCCCTGGATTACCAGGTGAGGCGCGGCGCCCGGCGGAGCTCCCTTCTCTCTCCCGCTCCCGGGTCTTCCGGGGTGCTTGTCCACCCCTGACTAGAATGGCTGGAATTAGACCAAGAGGCTGCTGAGGATGGCGGTCCCCAGAAACCAGTTTCCTTCCCCTTGAGGAGGAACGTTTGTCAGTCGGAGCCCAGCTGAGGCGCGGCCCGGCTGGGAGGGGGAGGTAGTGAGAGCAGCAGGTGAGTGCCAGGATGGGGATGGCTAAGGCGGGTCCCGCATCCTGGGATGTTGGCCAGAATAACCTGCCCTAGGCCCCTGGGAATCTAACGACAGCCAATTCTGATCCGCTGGGCACGGGCTCTCAGTCTGTCTTAAGTCTTTTTTGACCATCCTGTTACTGCAAGTACTGAAAAATGGAAGTAGAGGGAAAGGTTCATAGTTTTGTTCCTACCAACCTGCATTTATTAACGTTGAAGTTGGGGGTGAGTGTAGCCGCGGTGGAAATGATGGGTGCTTTGGAAAGGAGGGCTCAGCACAGCCTTTGCGTCCTGGCACTGTTTACAAGGAATGATGGTGTGGCAGCAAGACTGGGCCCTTGCCATATGGCTCAGAAAAGCCTAGCTCCTATACTCCTGTCACCTTTGAGAGGTATCTTGGCTTACAGTTGTGGAGAGTAGATATAAGGATTAATGAGCAGATCCAGGTAGGACCGAGTGAACCATATTCAGATAACCATCTGCTTGTGGTTGCATGCTGGCAGGCATTCCAGAAATGAGGAGGCATGGGCAGCACGAATGGGGACAAGCTAGTGGCCGGCCCCTCTGGGGTAGAGGCACTGGAGAAGGCTCCTCCTTGGAGACAGCTTCAGATGTGCTAGCCCCAGTCACTGATCTGTCTGTTTTCACATCTGTGTGGACAACATGCAAATTGTGGCCTAAGTGCCATGACAGGAAAAAAAAAAAAAGATAATTTTGTGGATGGAAGGCACTGAGGTGTCATTTAGGTATTTCCAGGACAGAAATCCCCTGTCAAGGGGTGTCCAGCATTGATTTAAGCACCCTCTGCAATAGGACGCTCGCTACTTTATGTAAAGCTTGCTGAATAGGACTAGTAACTTTTGTCTGAACGAGGGGTATTTTAAGTTTGGAAGCAGATGTTGACGGTGTCTTTTGATGGACCTTGGTTATAGCCCCTGCTTGCCTGTGTGATTTTGCTCTGTGCTGGTCTTACTTTTCTTATGTTTACAAGGAGAGTTTGAACTAAATGATTCTTGAGAACTTGCTGTCCCCTGACACTCACAGATTCTTTGAATCTATATTTATCTTCTCCTTGCATTCGATCAGTAATAATATTAACAGTTACTAGAACCACTCAGCAAGTTGGGAAATGGTACTTGCTCGCAGCTCCCGTCTCCTGCTAGGAGAGAGAAGCAGTAAGTGTAGTGTGCATTCCACCTGCTTGTGCTCCTGACTGGCCCCAAATCAGATTCCGCCTCTCCACCATCACCCCCAGAGGGCCAGTTTGTGGTCTGAGGATTTCCTATAATCCTTACCTCAACCCTGTGAGGTAAATAGTACTATTAATATTTTATAGATGAAGACATTTTAATGATGCAGACACATCCTCAGAGAGTAAAGTAACTTGTCCAGAGTCAGGCAGCTATTGGGTGACAGTCAGTGCCCTAAAACAGTGACTTGCTGGCAGTGCCTGTGGCTCAAAGGAGTAGGGTGCTGACCCCATATGCTGGAGGTGGCGGGTTCAAACCCAGTCCCAGCCAAAAGTAAGTGACTTGCTACATGTCTTCTATTACCTCTTGAACAAACAGAAAGATGCCTTGGGACAGTTTCCTGGGCATCCCTCCTTTCTTCTTGCTCCTGTTTCTGAAGCCTTGTCAACAACCCCATCCTAGGAAGAGCAGTTATCCTGGGCTATGCTAACTTGCATTGCAGAATAGTGCAATGGCTAAGCATTTGAGCACTAGAGCCAGCAGCCCTCAGGTCAGATCCCAGCTCTGCCACTTTGCTTGGAGCCTCAGTTTTCTCTCCTGTAAAATGGGAACAGTCAGTCAGTCTCATTGTTCTCTTGCAAGACAAAACTTGGGAGTCAGGCAGATGTAAATTAAAATTTTAGCCTTTTTACTTTCAAGCAGTGTGATCATGGACAGTTTACCCAGTTCACTGTGCTCAGCCTCCATGAACTGGGAAGTGGCAGAGCACCTGCCAGAACACCAGGAGCCTTCCTGAGAAGGCTGTGAAGATGCTGTGATGGAAGTGTTTGTAGAGTCTGATCATGGCATGCTCAGCATTTGGTAAGTGGTGACTGTCCTTCTAATAACAGCAGACATTTTGTGGTTGTTAGGTCATCACTGGAGGCCACTATGATGTTGACTGCTACGTGGAGGACCCACTGGGGAACATCATCTACAGGGAAACCAAGAAGCAGTACGACAGCTTCACTCACCGGGCTGAGGTCAAGGGTGTTTATCAGTTTTGCTTCAGTAATGAGTTTTCTACTTTCTCTCACAAGACCGTCTACTTTGACTTTCAAGTGGGCGATGAGCCCCCCATTCTCCCAGAAATGGGGAACAGGGTCACAGCTCTCACCCAGGTGAGTGGACATTAACAATGACAGGCTCACTGAAGCCTCCTAGTGGTTTCCTCCTTGTTGGCCTCTGTCTGGCTGGTGAGCAGAGGCATCATCCATCCAGTGTGTGTTGGCTTTGCTTCTTTCTTCACCTCCAGTCCTGAAGGGATGCTGTGTTCTCCTTCCAACCCTCCTTTCTATTCTTCAACCAGATCCCTACAGTACTTTCTCTCATATCTTTCTCTGCTCCTTCATTACCCCTGAATCCAGTCCTTCCTGAAGTATGGATGATGTGTGCCTCCCTGTTTAAATGATGTGCCTGTATCAGAAAGACCAAAGTCATACTTTGTGCCGTGTACTAAGTGGGAAGGAACACAAGCTGCTGTAACAAATACCCTCCAGATGTCAGTGGCTTAACACGACAGTTTATTCTTATAACCTAGAGAAGGCTGGTGGGGAGCTTTCCTCTTTGGTGGGACTTGGGAATCTAGGCTCTCTCTTTCTTGTTGTTTTTCCACCTTCCCTGAGGGCTGGAGACTCTCCAAAAGAAGGAAGGGATGAGAAAGACCCACCTGCTTCTTAAAAGCCTGGGCTCAGTAGCCACATATGTCATTTCTGCTCATGTTGCATTGGTGAGACTAGTCATGTCGCAAATCTGGGTGTAAAGAGGGCTGGTAAATACAGTTCTGGTTGGGCGGTCATCTCTTGGCAATGATACCACATGATGGAGGAGAAACTGAGATTTTTGGGTGACAGCTAGTCCTCCAGAGGAAGGGGCATATGGCCACCTTGGAGGGCAACCCAGAAGGTGATCTGGCCCATGCCTCTCAAGGTCACTTGCTGCTGATCCTAGCCTCCTGCATCTGCCTTCTCCCTGGCATGTGGGCTGTGTGCTCTCTCTGCCAGGATGCTGAGTGATTTACCTTCGTGTCTTCAGTGCTCCATGCATGAGGCATGGCACAGAAAGGAAGTCACCTCATCTTTGTCAAATGACTAAATATCGGGGCCCAGAGAAATCTGTAAGACAGTAACAGCCATCTGTGACTGTAGATGTTCCAGAACCAAGGCCAGAGCATCATATGTCTTCAGGAGGCCAGATGCCCTTCTGGGTTGCCCAGTGAGGTGGCTGTGAGCTCCATTCCTCTGGGGCTTTGGGCACACATGTGAGCTGCTGTGGCTTCACTTGCCTAGCCCTTCACTTCCCCAGCACATTCCTAGGCAATTAGAGCTTCAAGCTGCATTGTCCAGTCCAGTAGTCTCTGTGTAAATTTAGCTACTTAAATTAATTAAAATTAAATTAAAAATTCACTTCCTGTGCATGACAGCAACATTTCAAATAGTCAGTAGTCGCAGGTGTCTAGTGGCCATGTGTGGGACGTTCTAAGCCTCACTGGGTCTGAGCATGGCAACTGACTGCTGTTAGAAGCACCAGCTGAAGGTGTGTGTTACGTATAAGATCTTTTGCTACTGATATTCTTGAGAGTTCCGTTGGCACTGATGCAACATCCTCCATTTGGAAGATTTTGTAACTATCTAAAAGCTGAGCTGAAGGACTTCCTTCCTTAACCAGTAGAAAATGAATTGGTAGAGAAAAGCCTTAATGAATTAGGTCAATAGAGAAATACTTTCTGGGAGCCTGAGTGTTGGAAAGAGTGGTTTATGCCCCCTCCCCTTACATCTCAGAACTTCGTCTTTGCTCCTTTTCAGCCTCAGAAGAGGTGTTTCTTCCGTTTCTATAGTTCTGACCTCTCTGCCTTGAACTGGCTATACCTGCCTTTGTGAGCTCTTGCCTACCCCTGGTTGGCATTCACTCTGTCTGCACCCTGTGCTGGCAGAGGAAGGACGAGAGTGGATGGCACTGACCCTGGTGTTGGGATCCCTTCCAGGAATGCAGCCCCAGGAGCTAGTCATCCTCAGGGCTTTGTGCCCATAGCTGTGATTAAAGGGTCAGGGGTCTCAGGTAGGCACTGATGGATTCTTGCTGGAGGGTCAGGAAGGCTTTAGCTTAAAAGTGAAAATGTGAGAGTAAGTTTGGCATCCCAGATGAAGAAATGAGCAGGTGGAATTTAGGAATTTGTCCCAGCAACCTCTGAAAATGTTGTATCTTGAGCCAGCTTTGACACGGGTTCACACAGCCTGACTCCACACTGCAAGCTCTTTTCCCTCTTCCTTCCCAGTTAGTCCCTGGTCCATCTCTGTGACCAGCCAGCGTTCCACCACATACACACCACCATTGTCTCAGTGCAGGGTTTGTGCCTGAGTGGTCTTTTCTGGTGGTTGGCTTATGAAGCCAGTTGGCATCTATCAGTCTCCTTGGACCCAACTTCTAGATGTCAGGAACTTGTCTTGGGATCGTTTATCCCTTTTTCAATATCAAGTATCTGCATGTACAGCCTACTTGACAGATGTCTACAGAACAAGGAAATAGTCTTGTGCTGATGACGTTCCAGCCACGAGAGTCTGTGGCTCGAGATGCATGTAACAGGACAGCAGGATAAAGGCACCCATGGGAAACAAAGTGGAACACAAACAGGCCTATTATTCTCCCTGGATTCTGCTCCTTGAGCTGACACCTTGCCCACCTCCACCAGTGCTGTGTGATAGCGGTGACCATCTCACCTCTGTGCCCATGTGACATGTCACCACTTCTACCCATGGATCAGGGGTCAGTCACCAAGGACAGAGGAAACCCAAGCCTTGGGAGATGGACCAGTTGCCAGGCTGGTGGAAGATACTGCCTTGTGGCCAAAAATCAGTGGCCAAAGGAAAGCTTTTATGTTTTTCTCACATAGTCTAGTTTAGCATCTAGTGTGGCTCGGAATAGAGAATGCTGGGTGAGGCAAGGAAGGGTGGCACCACTGCTGGCACATTCTGCCTCTGGGAATGGCTCAGTATGAGAGAAAAATGTGGGTTCTTGGGGAGGCAGGTCACGTCGTGAATCAGTCTTTTCTAGCTTCCCTCCTGTGCTTTATAAGTAGTTTGGATTCCAGGAACTGAAGCAAGTGTCTGGCGCATGCTTTACGCACTGCTCTAGCTTGAGAACTCACTGTTGGGATAGAGTTTTCAAGGTCTTGGATGTGCTTCTGTTTTAGAGATTGCCTCTGAGTAAGAAGCCACTGTAAGAGATTGCCACTCAGAGATTGCCTTTGAGTAAGAAGTTCTGGCAGTGACTTAATGCAGGACCTATCCATCATCTCACAGCTGTGTGTGCTGAGTCTGGGTAGGCACAGTGGGGTTCGCTGCTCAGGGTCCTACAAGGCTAACATGAGGTGGTCACCCGGCTGAGCTCTCAGCCAGAGGCTCTAGGAAAGTCTGCCTTGTCACTCGTTCAGGTTGTTGGTGGAATTCAGTCCCTGCAGTTGTGGGACTGAGGTCCCTGTTTTGTTGTTAACTGCTGTGCCCTGGTCCTGGCAGGTGGTTGACTCCTCTTCCAAAGCTAGCATGGCACACTGACATGTCCCCATGCTGCAGACCTGTCTGAATCCTCCTGTGGCCAGCTGAAGATAGCCCTCTATTTTCAAGGGCTTGAGCAATTAGTTCAGGCCACTGGATAATCTTCCTATCCAAGGTGCACTGTGCTGTAAAAGACAGCCGAATGATAGGAGTGACAGCTCATCACACACAGTCACAGGTTTCTGAGATATGGGAAGGGACTCTGGGTGGTGGTGGGGCATGACTTTTCAGAATGCTGCCTGCCACACTGAATGTTTAGGTAAAGAAAGTTGTGAAGTAGTGTGTGTTACATATGAGCATGTGTACGTGTTTATCCGTATGTCTGCATCTTTGCCTGTCTATATGTGCTTATGTGTATGTACCTGAGGCACATGTCTTCCTGTTTGTGTTGCTACATGTAGCAGTAGACAGCAGGTATATAACAGACTGAGCAGCATTGTCCGAGCCAGCAGGAGTTTGGTTTGCCTTGGGTTGTGCATTAGCGCTGTGCCCTTGGGCAATTCTTGGAGCGTCTTCAAGCTTCAGTTTCTTCACCAGTGCGTGGGGTAAGCAGTCTGTAGCCCTCCTTAGCAGGGAGGGTGGTGACTGTGCCTGTCAGCAGCATTGTGAGGATGAGATAAGACAGCCTGCAGCAGTACATGGAAGCAGAGGCTCAGTACTCAACACACCAGTACTCAACACTCAGTACTCAACACTCCAATCCCACTCAGCTACACACTAAGCTGTGTGACTCTGAGCCTCAGGTAGGCTTATGACAAGGATTCAGTAAAGCCTCATGAAAACCCTTAGCACAGACACAGCACTCAATAGGTGTTATGGAGGATGCTTGGGTCAGCACTTGCTGGCTGCTGCTTCCACTCCTGGTGTTTTGGTGTTAGCAGTGTGCCTGCTTTTCTCTTCCTGCCCAGATGGAGTCTGCCTGTGTGACCATTCACGAAGCTCTGAAGACAGTGATCGACTCCCAGACCCACTACCGGCTCCGGGAAGCCCAGGACCGGGCCCGAGCTGAAGATCTCAATAGCCGGGTCTCTTACTGGTCTATTGGCGAGACAATCGCCCTATTTGTGGTCAGCTTCAGCCAGGTGCTACTGCTAAAAAGCTTCTTCACAGAAAAGCGACCTGTTAGTAGGGCAGTCCACTCCTAGCTCAGGTGTCCTGCTCCAGGGCTCTGCATGCCCCAGGGTATGCAGCTCCCCTGGGTCCCAGGGTGCTGGGCTAGGAGGTGCCGCCCAGGGTGGAGGCAGAGCTGCAGCAGGAGGGCACAGGGTGATGCGCGGCGTTGGCAGCACCTTGCCTCCCCTGCTGATGCCTGACCTTTGTACCCCAGCACTGAAGCTCATAGAGCTCAGTAATTTGAAGACATTCAATTGCATCATGTGTGCAACACCAAAAGCTTGTGTTCATTTGGCAGAGGGTGGTCACTATGGAAGGGTGGCCAGACAGAGATCTGGTGGCCTGGCTGGTAGGTGGAAGCCCAAGTGCCCAGGCCTCTGGGGCTGCTTAAGGCCTTGCCCTCTGTCCCATGATGCCTGAGTCATTTGCCTATGCATCCTAGCCCATGCAGGGTGTAAAGGGGCTCTCAATTCTAGCATTTTCTCCGTGGGGATCTGTGTACCTGAGGAAACCAGGCTCTGAAGCACTGTACAGCTCTCCTCCCTCCATGTGAGCAACGGTGTCAGCCATGCAAGTTGGACCAGGCTGGTCATGGGCACCCTTGGGTAGCTGTGTGTTTCCCAGGAGGCGGAACTGTGGCTAATAAAAACTAAGTTTGTGCATCCTCGGGATATGTGCCTTTATTTCCTTGTCCTAAAAGGGCTCTCAGCTTATGAAGAGCATAGCTGTGTGCATACATAATTAGGGTGTGATAGAGCAAGGCTGGAGAGGTGCATGGAGCAGAGAGATGCCAAGGGGACAGGAAAGGCCTCTCCTTCCAGGTGAGTGAGAGCCATGACATGAGAAGGCTCCTTGCTGTTCCCATCACATACCTGGCTATGTGAAGGGTCTGTGCAAATGCTAGTTCCTCTGTGAGGACACCCTCTCTCTCCTACCTGCATGACCTGCTCCATCATTTCTGTCTGATCAAATGTCATCCGTGACAGTTAAGTTTCCCTAACCACCCTATTCAGGGTGGCATCGCCTCACCTGCCTTCTCACCCATTAGAAAGCAGTCAGTGCATGCTGCTCGAGTGTCTGTATGGCAAGTCTCAGGGATAAGCAGATAGGATATTTGTCCTCAAGGGAACTTTCTGTGATATCTGAAACCCTGAGCTGTCTGGGAGGTGTTAATAATGCATTGCAGGAAAGGGAACAAAATAGTCCCTTTATAAAGATACCCCATAAGCCTTACTGAGCTTGGTTAAGGGATAAATACTGCTTACCTTTTATATGCTTTTGATGGTATTTTCCTCTTATTTTAAAATTAAGTACGATTATATGTAAAAGATTACTTACGGAACATGTGTAGTGTGGAGTGAAAAACTGCAAAAGTCCTCATGTCTACTACCTAGAGCAGCGATTCTCAACCTGTGGGTTGCAGGTCAAACAACCCTTTCACAGGGGTTGCCTAATATCAGATATTTACATTATGATTCATAACAGCAAAAATTACAGTTATGAAGTAGCAATGAAAATAATTTTATGGTTGAGGGGGTAGCACAACATGAGGAACTGTATTAAAGGGTCATGGCATTAGGAAGGTTGAGGACCACTGACCTAGAGTAAGAAGCAGAACAGAATGTGACCTGCATCTCTAGGATGCTCCCTGCACCAGCTCCTTCCCAACTCCCAGCCTCCAGGGAAACACCAGCTTGGAGTGTTGCCGTTAGGGTTTCACGGAGAAGTGATGTCGCAGAGAATAAACACACATGTTGAAATTGTATATTTAAATAAAGGGGTTCACAGCTCTCTCAGGCAGGTGACAGCTTTATTAATTATTCCTGGCCTACTACATAGCCAGGGACCACTGGTCTCATGGCGAATGGCAAGTTGATTTCTTTACTCTTGTTTTAAATAGTCCACAGTGCACATGTGCACTGTACCTCATTAATATTCATTATAATCCCTCTGCACATGTGCACTATACATCAATGACTTCATTAATATTCATTACAATCCATAATCCATCTCATGAATAAACATCTTGTGAGTATCTCGTGAGCAGCGCCTCCCTAGTAATCCACCATTTAACTGATAGCACTCTATCTAACATAGTCCTTTTGAACATAATCTCTTTAACATAACTTAATGGAGAACATGTTAGCCATTACTTCTTTTTTTCTTATCTGATGAAGCCTGAGGCTCAGGGGACAAAGGTGAATTGAATACCTGCCCCACTGACCTCACGGTTTGGAGGCAGTTACTTCAATATTAAGAAGGCATAATTAAGAAATTTCTAAGACATACAGACTACTTGTTTGCAAGCTTCTGTTCCTATGTGGGCCTTAAGTTAGTGGGACTGACCAGGCCGACCTTAGGTCAGGGGGTTTTTATGCCCACAGCCAACCCGGCCGTATGGGATTCTGCTTCAGTTTCTCACAAGTATGCCTGCACAGAGTCTTCACTGCTCTCTCTCAAACAGCTTTTTTTGGCCACTGGCATAAAGGTCTTTCGCCGATGATGGAGTTGAAAAACTCCTTCCTGAGAAAGACGTTCAAAGAATTGAGGGGCATAGCTTTACTAAAAAACCCTTGCCACCTTCCATTTTTTTTTTTTTAAATGAGAACAGAGTTCTTCTGAACTTAAAAAACCAAAAGATAACAGTAGGATTGGTAGTGACACCTTTTAAGCCTTATAATCATTCATCTATGAATATGTAGACTCCTTGAGAGGACAGAAACCTTGCCCTGGTCATTAACACCTCACACTTTACAGTTATAGCCTGAAATCAAATTATTTTTTGATTATAGAGAAATATAGCAGGGTACTCAATATAAGAATTTCAAAGATAAGAGGATAGAGTAAGAGATGAGATGGAAGTATAAATGTTAAGAAGCAAAGGGAAGTATGGAAAATTTTTCTTTCTTTTTTTTTAAATTTCAGGTTAATGTGAGAGTACAAGCAGCTAGGGTACAAAATTTGAATTTGCAAGGCAGAGTCCCTCTTGTAGTTGTGTCCCACACCCAAAAGATGGAAAACTTCTGAGCACGTAATTGATGGATGACAGGGTATCAGATCATTTTGGCAATTAGAATCCATTGGATATACTTAAAATAGTGATGTAACTTTGAAAAAATTAATGTTTAACCCATGCCAGAAATTATCTCCTTTCTATTTAAATTCAGATGAAGTTTTAGATGTCAGGTATAAATGGCTTTAGAGTTTCTCAAGATCTCTTAGAAGACAGTCGAGAAAAAGAAGTAGAAGATGCCGCTTTGCCCTGCATCCGGATTCCCTGGGCTGATTCCCCCTGACATCTGGTTGCCTTGGTGAAAAAACGGAGCAGTGCTGGCATTTGAGTAGAAAGAGGATTAGGTCAGGTCTGACCCTGATGGATTTGAATCTAGATCTATGTGCTAGTTGTGTCATCTTGGTCAAGGTACTGAACTTCTCTGAACCTTTGTTTCTTCTTCTGTAGAAGGGATATAGGGAGCATTTTTAATGGGCAGGGACTTGGGGCTTATGTATCATTGATGAGTGGAATTAGGATTCACTCTTTCCCCAGTAAAGTCCATTTGAATCTGAAGCCTGAATGCTACTGACCCGTGGGATTTGGAGACACATGTTCTAGCTTGCGTAGGAAATTGAGAGTCCCTCAGGAAAAAGGGATAGGAGCTCCAACTCTTACTGAGGTTGTAGATGGATTATTAAGAGAGATTTTGGAGTACAGTGTGCTCCACAGCACAGAATTTAAGAAAGACAGTGGAGCTTCTGGGACAAGATCCCCCATAAAGTAATTATGAATCTGGATGTGCCAGCTGGCCTTGGCGCCAGAGACTGAGTTGGTGAGTGGTGCTGATTATGAGTGCCTTGTGCTGTGCCGTCTGCCAGTAAAATGCCTCTGTCTGAAAGAGCTTCTGTGCTCGTCCAGGTAGCTTTACTGCAGAACACTCTTTACTGGGTAACCACAAGGAGGGAGAGGAGGACATTTTCTTTGTTAAAAGATAATTTTCCAAGAAAATGTACAATCAAAAGTCTCGTACAGATATAAAATGAATATGTACTAAAGATTGTCTTTTACTCATTAACCAGTGGGGGAACCAGGCAGATGTCATAGTGATTCAAAAGAGAATTCAAAGAACTGACATATTTATACAGAATTGTAAAATAGCTCAAAGATACGGAGCCAAGCTAGCATCAGTAACCCTGAAGGAAGTGCTTTGTGGAGAAAACACAGTTGCAAAAATAGCTCGAAGACAAAGCTTAGACTCAGATGGCCTGGAGGATGTCTAGAAATGTGTACTTTTTTATTAAAATGGATTTTTTCCCACAACTTCAAAAGGGACTGCTGAGCTGTCCTACCACCAGGGGAGTGGCCTTGATTCCATTTTAATTAACAGTACAACCAGCTGTTCCTGGTTCTGCAGAGGCTCATTGCCTGGGCTCTTCAGGCCTGGAATGGAAATGTCTGTCAGCTATTGCTAGTCTTGGGACTTCACTTTGGTCTTTTATTGTTGCTGCTTTTAACCCTGCCCTACCTTTGTAAATAGCCCCTCCATTAAACTCTCCTCAACTTGAAATAGGAAGGAGGGAAGAAAGAAGGAAGAATCAGCTGTTGAAAATTCTAGATGCTATAGATTGAATATTTGCATCCTCTCCCTCTCAATTTATTTATGGAAGTACTACTCCCAAAGGATATGGGGTCAGGAGGTGGGACCTTTAGGAAGTGATGGAGTCATGAGGCTAGAGCCCTCCAAAATAGGTTTGGGGCCCTCATACAGGAGGACTAAGGGATATCCCTTGCTCCTTCTGATACCTGAGGAAGCAATGAGGAGACACCCATTCATGATCCAGAAGGTAGGAGCCCCACTAAACACTGAATCTGCTGATGCCTTAATCTTGGACATCCCAGCCTCCAGAACTGTGAGAGAGAAACTTCTGAGGTTTACAAGTCACCTAGACTGTGGTGCTTTTTCCTTTTTAGAGATGACATCTTACTATATGACCCAGGCTGGTGTTGCACTCCTAGACTCAAGTAATCCTGTTTCAGCCTTCTGAGTAGCTGGGACTACAGGCCCCGACCTCTGCACCTAGCCCAGACTGGTTTTTCTGTGAATGCATCCCAATGAACTAAAACACTAGGAAAGAAAATTAGAACAAAAATGCAAACACCTATATAATCAACCCCAAGATGGGCAACTCTGGGAAAAGGCTGGATGTTCTTCTCAGTGTATAGGTGGATCCCTAGAGCATGAAGATCTGCGCACTCAGTGACTTTCTACCAGCTCTGCTGTTTGATCCTGTATGTGAACGTGCCTAGCACAATACTGGCTGAAAGCAAATGCTAATCTGCTCTATACTCACTTGCCAAACAAAACACTAATAAATAAACCAGAGGTAACGGTCCCTGGGAGGGTTTGACCATCTAAATCCACCTGTGAGAATTTATAGTTAGACATTCATGTTATTCCTTGCTGCAACTGGAAACTCAGCAGTTTTTATTTGCTTCTCACTGGAGTCTGTGTTATGTGCTATAGTCGTTTGAGGGATAGTTCATTTTATCTGATCACAACTTTTCAAAATAAAAAGTAGTTGCTTCTTTGGGGTTAGGGTGGCAGCACCCAGCTAATGGCCATATTTTCCCCATGTGTTTGGGAGCTTGTGTAAGAATTCTAAAAGCTATAGAAATAAATACGGTTATAAACTCCTAAATGGTATATAAACTGTTGGAGATGTTCTGCTGCTCATAAAAAATGAAGTTGCTACTGCTCAAGCTGTCTAGTGAATATTGGTCAATGTATGTTACTTTCTCTTGGAATATGATTGATCATTAGTTTTTTAAAAATTAGCTTTCTTGCTGACTCTGTCCATTGGAAAAGTAAAGAGGCACAAGGGAGCCAGGTGGCTTGTGTGATATAGGAAGATAAGGTTATAGCTTTTCTTCTAGGATCATCAAGTGACCCTCAGATGATAATCTGTCTTCTCATATCATTCACCTTCAAGGAGAAAGTATATTTGAGTTGCATTTTTAATTGTAAAAAATTAAAAGCCACATTTTCACTTTAAATTTATGAAGCCATCTTTTAGGCAATTAAAATATTAACTATTAACTAAAACTAACCCATTTCTCCCCACTTCCATGCAAGGCAACTGGGCTTTACACAGATGTAAAGGTTGGGTTGGCCTTACCTGGGAAATAATGACCTTTGGTTTATTCATACTCATGGCCAACACTCAAAAATGTGCTGGGTTTGTGTTGTACCTGGGGAACATGTAGCTGGAAGCTTCAGAACAGTGGAGTGTGTTTATGTGTGTATATACACATGCATATGTGTGTGTGTTGGGAGGAGGGTAAGTGTACAGAGACCCTATGGCATCTTCAGGCAGTGACCTGGTAGTGTGACTATCCTCCAGATCAGGCCTGGAGAAACCACAGAAGCAAGAGAGAAAGTTGCATCTGAGGAAGGTCTGTATACGTAGCTGTGAGCCCTGGAACAAAGGTGTGGAGAAGGGCAGGAGGGTGCTATAGTCAAGGGCAGGCACCCCTGGCCAGCACCAAGAAGCCAGGTTTGAGGAAGAACATTATATTCTGTGCCTGTATCTTCTATGTGTTGCTGCCTCCAGCATATGGGAGACACAGGCACAGAATGTAAAATGTGCCTTCCCCTTTGCCATGAATTCAGGGACATGGCCCAAGCTGCAGGTATCTGTATGGATCTGTATCAGGCAGATCAAAGGCCCTGTTGTGTGGGTGTGCACTTGATGAACACAAGATATCCAGTCCTCCTTGTCCTCTCCTCCCTAATGCCTAGGGGTGATGGATTGAAAACTAAGGCCACCGTCTTATTTCAAAGTTGTTCTATCTAAGAGTTTAAAGTGAACTTTGAATAAAGTTGCCAAGTATTAGCAAGCAGGCATTCTCTGTTGTTATTCTCTGTCCTGGGGATTACTCCTTTCTCTTTCCTTAAACCCTGAAGAGACATCAGCCAGAGTCTGGCCTTTAGTCCTTCTCAGTACACATCACTGCACCCCTGGGGAGCACAACGCACAGCCCCCCAAAACTGGACCCCGTTCAGGTTGTACTCTTAAGGAAACTTTGTTTTTCCTGGTCCTTAAGTATTTTGATTGAATTTAAATTTTACATAACAAATCCCCCCCCCCTTTTTTTGCAGTTTTTGGCCAGGGCTGGGTTTGAACCTGCCACCTCTGGCATATGGGGCCAGCGCCCTACTCCTTTGAGCCACAGGCACTGCCCACAAATCCTTTTACTAAAAGGGGTGCAACAGAGAAAGATGAAGCTTATCTTGTCTCCTTTATTGCTTAACAAAAAGAACAATCTTGATATCAGAAGGCCACAGGTTTCCTACCCCTGTGAGGATACCGGAAAAGAAACAAGAGACAGTTAACATATAAACTTAGAAGCAGAATCAATGATTGGAACATGTTGACTACAATTCTTAAGTAACATAAGTATTCTAAAAGAGAAGATTTTAATAATATTTTGCTATAACAAGAAGTCATAGAGTTGAAGAACATTCTCCTTAGTAAAGTATCACAAGAATAGAAAAGCAAGTATCCAATGTACTCAATTCTAATATAAAACTAAACAACAAAAAACAGCAACAAACAACTACATGTCTGCATGAAAGAAAAACATAATTAAATTCAAGTGGGGGGAGGAGGAGAAGGGAGGGGGATTGATGTGCTCTCACCTGATAAGGGTATATAGCACACTGCCTGGGTGAATGACTCAAGTACAACTTGGACTTTGGAAAAATGCAAAAAATGGAACTAATCTTTTGTACCCTCATATTAATTTGAAGTAAAAGGAAGTCATAAAAATTAAGTGGAAATATTTCACATGAAAAATATGAAGTAGAATGTTGATAGTGTGGCAGCAAGGTGGCTCTCTAGAGGTGCCTGGTGCTTGACTTTCCCATAAGACAGAACCAAGGCAATGAATAAACAGTTGAGATGTGCCTGGAGTACAGGAGGGAGAGCACTGGAGTGTGGCAGGGGAGTGGAGAGGCACCTCTGGTGATGGGAAGCCCAGGAGGGAAATGCAGAGACACCCAGCCTGTGCAGCCTTATCTCCCCTACCTGGATTAGATTGGCCTGGAGACAGGAAGGACTTCCAATTGAGCAGAAGAGTCCACTGACCTCCAGTGCCACCACAAATACCTAGTCCTTTCTGTAGGAGAATCTCATGGTCTTCATAAGTCTTGAGCCCAGTTTGAAGAGCTGCCAGATATTCACACAGCTGCACTGTTCCAGTTGAGGAGCACAAGGTATGCACACCACTCCTTCCACCCACCTGTGAGCCAAGCTGTTGCAGGATAGTGCCATCTTGAGACCAGAGCCACCTTTGGAGTGAGCCCTCATAAGAAATTAAATTCTTTAATAATTTAAAGGAAACTCAGTGAGATACAAGAAAATACATATAGACAATGAAATTAGGAAAATCATTTATGATGATAAATGAGAATTTCAACAAATAGATATCATAAATAGAACCAAATAGAACTCCTGCAGCTGAAGAATTTGATGAATGAAAAAATTCAATTGAGCATTTTGACAACAACCAAGTAGAAGAAGAAATTTCTGAACTTGAAGTCAAGTCTTTTGAAATAACACAGGCCAACAAACAAACAATGAAGAAAAGAAAGAAAAGATAAGAAAAAGATTAAAAAAGAATGAAGAATGCCTACAGGATTTATGTGACACCATTAAGTGAATAAATATTCATTTTATGTATGGGTAATCTGGAAAGAGAAGAGAATGGAAAATAAGTAGATAATCTATTTTAACATATTTAACAAAATAATAGTTGAAAACTTCCTAAGGAAACTCAATGAAGCCCAAACAGATTAAACCCAAGCAGGTCCTCTCCAAGGCATATTATAAGTAAATTGTCAAAAGACAAAGAATTCTAAAAGTAGCAAGAGAAAAGTATCAAGTCACACATAATGTAAACCTCATTAGACTAACAGTGGATTTATCAGTAGAAACCTCCAAGAGAGAATGGGTAATATATGTAAAGTACTGAAAGAAAAAAGGAAAACAAAAACGCTTTTTTTCATCCAAGAATATTATACCTAGCAAAGCTATACTTCAGAAATGAAAGAGAAATAAAATCTTTTGCAAATAAGAAAAATCTAAGGGAATTCATCACCACTAGGCCAGCCTTACAAGAAATGCTGAAGGGAGCCTTATTTGCATCTGGAAGTAAAGAGATTATAATCACTATCATGAAAAAATGGGGAACTATTAATATAAAACTAACTTGTAGAGCTGGTACACAAAGGAGAAAGAGAAAAGAGTAAAATCTTATCATTGCATAAAACCACCCAACCACAAAAATGAACAACAAAAGAGGAAGAAAAAAGTATCTACAAGACAAGAAAACCATCAACAAATGACAAGAGTAAATCTTCACCTATCAATAATAATCCTGAAAGTAAATAGATTAAATCCACCATTTAAAAGACATAGACTGTTTGGGGGAAATTTAAGGGGGACCCCCAAAGACCCCAATATATGCTATCCACAAGAAACTCACCTCACCTATAAAGACACAAATAAGACCAAAAGTGAAGGGATAGAAAAGATATTCCACACAAAGAAAAACCAAAACCAAGCAGGAGTAGGTATACTTAAATTAGACAAAACAGACTTCAAGTTAGAAGTTGTAGAAAGAGACAAAGAAGGACATAATAATAAAAGGAGCAATTCAGCAAGAGACTGTAACAACTGTAATATATATGCACCCAACAAAAGACTATAACACTTGTAAATATATATGCATCCAACACCAAAGCATCAATATATAAAACAAATATTAGATGTAAAGAGAAAGATAGACGCCAATACTATAATAGTTAGGGGCTTCAACACCCACTTCCAGCATTGGACAGATTATCTAGATAGAAAATAAACAAACATTAGATTTAAACTGCTACATAGAGCAAATTTACAGATGTTTACAGAATATTTCACCCAACAGCTGCAGAATACACATTACAACTCTTCCCAAGCACTATGGAGGAGGTACAGAGGAGGTGGGGGAAGGAGGTGATTAGAGAAGAGAAATAAATTGAGGAGGCTTCTTTAGAAATATGAGAACTAGCAGTTATCTGGTATCTTAATAATGTTCATTGTTGTCTTAAAAATCTAGGATGAGAGAAAAGGAAGTAAGAAAATACATGACAACCCCAAACTACCATTCTGAGTAAGGTCAACAAAGTGTACTGATGCGGTAGGATATCCCAAGGGTACAAAGATAGTTTAAAGTCCTTGTCTCAGTTAGGAAAAGATAATTGATCTTGATGAGTTTAAGGAATCAACAGGGGCAAGTAAATATGGATTTAACCTATAGTTAAGAGCGAGCAATGTAAGTCCACATGGTTCTTCAACCATAAGAACAAAAGTAGAAGAAATAATTTTGAAATTAATAACCCAATGAAATACTGAAAAGAAACAAAAGAACATAATAAATGAAAATAGGAAACCAAATGGTAGAAATATATGTGTATAATTCTAATAAAGGAACAATTACAACAAACATAACCAATTAAATGACAAAGACTCTCAAATGTATAAGATTCAATATGTTTTCTTTAAGGGAAGAAACATGCACAAACATTGAAAATAAAAAGATGAAACACACACAAATATTGAAAATAAAACACACAAACATTGAAAATAAAAGATGAGAAAACATTTTCTAGAAAAATATTAACCAAATGAAAAATCAGGTGGTAGTCATAGGACCTGATAAAATAGAATTCAGGGTAAATTAGCTTACTAAACAGTAATACTACATAGTGATGTTAAAGGAGCTACTGAATTGAGCTATTGAGCAGGTAATTATCACTATCATGGATGGATGCAATTTAAAGCAGTATGAAAGTACATAGAGCAACAGACAGAATTGTTCATCAGGCTTGAGAGAAAATCCTACATAATTGCTGTGAGAACCTTCAGACATTGTGAAGTCTCACATCCCTCATGCCAGACTGGCCAGTGCAAAACTCTCAGTTTAGTGAGATGGATGAGTTAGAAAGGGGAGTAGAGAGGAGTTGAGGTACATTCAAACTATTAATTTACCAGAATCTGCCTTCCTCTAAGACATTTTAAAGGGTTGGTTTTTCTTTTAAGGACAGCTTTCAATTGTCATGCAAAAATATAGATAATAATAGTTTATTGTGATCAGGAATACATTGGCTTCTGAGAGGCTAGTCTGGTATTTTGGGGCAAGATGGGAAACTTTTTGGACAAGTCGAAACCTGCAAGCCCATCCTTATTTATCACTGAGCTGTAAGAGTCTTATGGTGCCTCCTTCCAGGCGTGGGGATCTGGTTGTGATTTCCCATGGATTTATGTGAAGAGCCCCGACAATTAAGTTTATGAACTCATCCTAGAAAAAGTGCTATATACCTCATTGCTGAATATCACTATGGTCACTTGTGATGTACCCCCCTTGGGAAGCTGTGCGCTGACGTCAGCACCTAGTCCACCCTTCAAAGCAATTTTAGAACTCTTCCGGAATAGCCATCAGAGCTATTGTTTTATTATCCTTGATGTTCTGAATGTCATCAAAAATATTTTTCTTTCAATATTTCTTTTATCTCAGGTGAAAAAAAAATTCACTGGGGGCCAGATCAGGTGACTAGAGTGGGTATTCCAAAGCAGTTATTTGCTTACTAGCTAAAAACTCACTCACAGGCAGTATTCATGGTGAGCTCTTCCAGGACCATTTTGCACACACCTTTCTCCTGCCAAGATTTTCAGTTAAGATTTTCCTGTTTCTCTTTAGATGTTTACTTGGTCTGCTATACTTCTTTCAGTCAGCCAATAATTTTGGTACACAACTTGACAAATTTTTGCAATGTTTTTGTCAGTTCTGCTTATTACTTCCTGCCTTGACCTCTCTTTATTAGTTACACTTTCTGTCCCCTCAGGAAACCATTAAATCCATTTGTACACTGCCATTTTCTTCATAACATTAGCCCCATAAACTTGAACTAATATGTCCCTAATTTCTCTTCCACTCTTGCCAAGTCTAACAAGAAATTTAGTGTTTATTCATTGCTTTAATTCAAGTTCTGACATTCTTGTGATGGCACATAAAAATATGCAACAACAATAATGAATGCCACTCAGCAAGACATTGCCACATGTCGACATGAACACAGCTGTGCGACACTGATACACCAAAGTTGTATAACCTTACCAAAGTGTTTGTACAGCGCTGCCAACATAAACACATGGTGGCAAGTTCACAAATTTAATTGTCAGGTCTTGTATTTCTCTCCTGGAATACATTTGGGTGAGATTCTGAACAAAGGCTGTCTAATCTAGTATTTATGGTGTTGTATTCTGCACTTTAATATTATATGACGTGAGACATTCATGAAGTCTAGCAATTTAATTTTCTCATTTCCAAAGTTTCAGGTTTATCTTCTTTCTGGCCAGAGGGGAAAAACATGGCTGAGGTATAGTCCATGGCCACATTGTTCCAGTCTTCACTGGGATGAATGCTACTGACTGCCCCGTGTTCCCTCCTGGCTGATTTGCATTCTCTGGGTTTTGGCATTTGGATACCTCCTACTCCTGCATTCTCTATTGGTTAGGCGGTGACAGTCGTTAAACTTGTTGTGTTCTAGGATAGTCATCACTGGAGAGCCAAAAGTCAGGTACATAGGTGCTAGAACTTTACTTGGAGCAGACAGACCGGGGACCAGATATACCAGATATTCTGCTGTGATGTTTATTTAGGCAACATTATAAGAATGCTGACAGAACAGACTTGGCCAATCTCACAGGCAAGTGAAATCTAACCATTGACTCACAGGCTGTGGAGTGAGTTTAGGTGAACCTGTTTTTCCAGCTCTGGTGGCAGTGAGATTAGGCTGCCCTTAGTTCCTGTCTGCTCAGGACTGACCTATAAACTGGAACTTCTGGGTTATGTGGAAAGCAACCATCTTTGTCTTAATGTAACTCAAGCCATAAGCCTTTTTATACCATCAAAACTACCGAGCCAATACATCTCTGGAGGTGCCAGTGTAGTTCTATGCTGTTTTCCTTCTGCAAGTTTGTGTTTCTCAGTCCAATATTCAACTGGAGGAGAAAAATAATCTTTTTCAGTAACTACTTTCACACTTTCTATCACATCCTGGAGAAATTATTCAAGAACTTGATAAGTCCATTTACATCTTCTGTGTGTCCCTTTTCTGCTTTCAGCAGTGCATAGGAAACAGTAGGGCCCAGCTGCCTTTGATCAGCACAGCTGCCTGGTTACTGAGGCTCACATGTCCTTTGCTTAAATCTACCGTAAGAACTGGAATTAGTAGGAAAGGGCCCCTGACTGGCCATATAACATTTTCAAAATAAGTAAAACAGAGTCCTACTTAGAGAGCTTCTCCTTCAAACATTGTTTGAATAGAAACTGATTTGTTTAATGTATATACATGGACCTTGGTTTTAAGAAATTGTAGAAAATATATCCTCCTAAAAATCTGTGGTTTGGTATGATTATTATAAATCAGAAATAGTCTCACAGAGAATAGTAAACTCTTGTAGCACAAATAGCTTAATAGTAACTTTTCTAAAAATAATTATCTTGGATTTCTGATGTGAGAAGCAAGATCTCCTTCTCCCTGTTTCTTAAAATCAGCACAAGCACGTAAGAGTAAGAAAAACCATGGCCACAAACACTAGCTATAGGGAGTGGCCATCAAAGGTGACAATATTTGAACCAGAGAGAGGGAGAGGCATAGGACAGTTCTAGAAACTTAAGACCTTTCTAAAAGGAGATTTGGTCCCGAATGGCCAATCAATAGAGCTTGGAATGGTGGCAACAGGGCCATTATGAGTGTCAGGGGTGACCTGTTCTACTTATCTCAGAGTGGCAGGGCCAGTGATATTGGAGGGGAAGAATTTTAGGCAGATACCCAGGAGATGTGGCAGGTGTGGAAGGGATGTGGGGGCTTTGTAGCCCCAATCTTCAGGAAAGCTGATGAGACAGCACAGGAGAGAGCCCACCTGACTCTTTCAGCTCCCTGCTACCCACCTTCTCCTGGTGATGCACCATGACTCAGTAAATCAGTGGTCTGGGTGACAAAAGGAGGGCTGACAATTTGGACAAGGATAAGAGCAATGCAGCAAACAGAAAATGTACAGGAGAATATATTTCAGGAGAATTACTCTAGGAGGCTGAACAATGCAAACACATTTTTTCCCCATCATCTTTACAAAAGGTAAACAAAGGCAACAAGACTTTAGAAAGTGTTATAAGAAATTGGAGAAGAGGTGGAGCTGTCAAATCTCAGGGACAATGAAGAAGAGAAAAAAACTATTACAGAAATGATAGTCAACTTGAAGATGCCAAAGTGAGAACAAGTAGTGCTGGGATCACAGGGAGGAACAAGAAAGAAAGGCTTGAGAAAACTGTCCACAATAGAATAGAAAAGGAACAAAGAGATGAAAGTTACTAGGGAAAGCCTCAGAGACTTGTTCAACAAAGGATATCCATCACACAGATAATTGGTGTTCATGAAGAAGAAAGTAGAACAACAGATTTAAAGACATAAAAAAGAAAGCTTTTGTAAAACTAAAGGAAGAGCTATATCCTCAGTTTAGAAAGTTATCTTACATTTCAGGAAAAGTTAAATTAGAATGAATAACATAGATATATATTGGTGTAGTTACTGCATTTCAAGTAAAGATAAAGAAACAGTCAACATTGACATTACTTCCAAAAACAACAAAGACAAAGGCCAAATACCATGGATCACTCCTATGATCACAGCACTCTAGAAGGCCAAGGTGGGAGGATTGCTTGAGGCCAGAAGTTCAAGACCAGCCTGGGCAACATAGCAAGACCTCATCCAAAGAAAGAAAAAAATTAGCCAGGCATGGTGGCATGTGCTTATAGACCCAGATACTCAGCAGACTAAGGAGGGAGGATCTCTTGAGCTCAGGAGTTCAAGGCTGCCCTGAGCTGTGGTTACACTCCAGCCTGGGTGACAGAGCTGACTAAACAAGCAAACAAACAAACAACAAAATGAACCCTCCCCTCCAAAAGCAGGTAATTTACCAGAGGAAGAAATCAAATGACTTTAAACTTTTCCATGATATTTAATGGGATAAGACAGTGGAATAGTGTCACAAGGAACCTAGGGAAAGAGAGTGTAGACCAAAGGAAATGATAAACTGCTGACTTGTCGTTCAGGTACCACGGCCATTCTAAAACCAGAAGGAACTGAGGGAAGGGAGCACCCATGAACTCTTCTTGAATAAGCTACCTGGAAAAAACTCCAGCAAGCCAGGAAAGGAAAGAAACCATCATAAAAGGCCAGGTGATGAGTAAGCTTTTCATCCATTAAAAGATGCAACTGGGGCTCTTCCTTGGCACTACCTACAGAGATGGCAGCCATCTCCTATTCAGCATCATGGTAGCCCTCAGATCCCTTGTGAAGCCGAAGATCATCAAAAAGAGGACCAAGAAGTTTATCCAGCACCAGTCAGATGGATATGTCAAAACTAAGCATAACTGGTGGAAACCCAGAGGTACTGACAACAGGGTTCAGAGAAGATTCAAGGGCCAGACTTGATGCCCAACATTGGTTATGGGAGCAACAAGAAAAGAAAGCATATTCTGTCCAGTGGTTTCTGGAAGTTCTGACAGATATTGGAAGTGCTACTGATGCACAGAAAATCTTACCGTGCAGAGATTGGGTGGCTTAAATAATAGAAATGAGTTTTCTCACAGTTCCAGAGCCTGGAAGCAGTGATCAGAGTGTTGGTTGGGTTGGTTTCTCCTGAAGCCTTTCTTCTTGGCCTGTAGGTGGCTGTCTTCTCCTTGTGTCCCCACATGGTCTTTTCTCTGTGCCTGTCTATACCTTAATTTCCCCTTCATATAAGAACATCAGTCCTATTGGATTAGGGCCTACACTAGTGACACCACTAAAGGTTTTATCTCCAAATGCAGTTACGTTCTGAGATACAGTTCATCCCATAAAAGATGGTGTTGGATAAATGCCATCCAACTCTTTCTTTTCTTTTTCAAGACAGTCTCAAGCCGTCACCTTAGGTAGAGTGCCGTAGCATCATAGCTCACAGCAATCTTAAACTCTTGGGCTTAAGTGATTCTCTTTCCTCAGCTTCCCAAGTAGCTGGGACTACAGGCGTCCACCACAATGCCCAGCTATTTTTCATTTGTTTTTGGTTATAGTTGTCATTGTTGTTTGGCAGGCCCAGCTCCAGTGTATGTGGCTGGCACCCTAGCTGCTTGAGTTGGAACCGCTTGAGTTGGTTTGAATCCAAACCCTCCAGCTCCAGTGTATGTGGCTGGCACCCTAGCTGCTTAAGTTACAGGCGCCAAGCCAGCCATGCAACTCTTTCAACCTATGCTTCTTTAAAATATTTAAATTTTGTTCTGTCTAGAACCATCATTTTGTCAACACTAGGTACATTTTACAGCATGATCTTTTTTATGAGCTATTGGTCACACCCCAGCCTCAGCAGGGATGCACAGAAGATGCCTGGAGTACACACAGTTTAGTAGTAATCAAATCCTGTTTCTGACACCTGGGAACTATGTGAGGATGAGCAAATCATGTGGTCTCTCCTCTCTGAATACCAGTTTCCTCATTTGTAATAAAATATGGCATTAAGGGACATCAATAATGATATTCACTGCAGCATTGTGTATGGTAATAAAACTCTAGATTATAACACAAATGCCCATCAACAGCGGAGTGAGTAAACAAAATATGGCATGCTTATATGTGAGAATACTTTATAACAGTGGAAATAAATGGAATAGCTCCCTATACAGCAACATGAAATGATATTGAAAACATGCTGAGTGAAAAAAGTTGCAAAAAGTTCCAGTGTAATACTATTTGTATATCACTAAAAACACATAGAAAACATTATTTTGTATAGTTTATGGGGAAAAAATGCATGTTTGTATTATTTGTAGTGAAATCATAAAAACACAGATTGTATACAAGTTGTAAAAAGAGATTACCTCTGGGAAAGGAGGATGGGAAATTGGAAAGGGAGGGGTACAAAAGGGTTTCCAAGGTATCTGTAGGGTATTCCTTTTTTCTTTTTTAAAGAAATCTATTGTATGACAAAATATTAGCATTTGTTAGTTCTGGGTGGCAGATATGTGGATGTTTGTTATATTACTTTTTGTACTTTCCTGTATAAAATATCTCGAAGTCAAAGTAAATAAAAGGATAGTAGTAGCACTTGCTTCACTTCTTAAGGCTACTACAAAGTTTCAACACTAAAATATTTGTGAAAAGTCTTATAAAATGAAAAGCTCTGTACAAATATTAGGTTTTAAGATAATCTATTCCATTTTCTGTTGATTCTATTAATTTTAATTTTAAAACTCCACATTGTCTGAAAGTGCCACATTTGGGGTACTGTTGGCAGTAATTATGGATTGGGTCAGGATGGGGGTGGGAGTGGGTAGTGAGGATAAAGGAGTTGGTGGTCATGGTGATGGTGGTGGTGATCGTAGTGATGGTGGTGATGGTAGTGGTGGTGGTGGTGGTGATAATGATGGTGGTGATGGTGATGGTTGTGGTGATGGTGGTGGTGTTGATGGTGATAGTTAATGGTGGTGGTGGTGGTGGTGGCATTGATGTCAGTGATAGTGGTGGTGGTCGTGGTGGTGATGGTCATAATGGTGGCAGTGGCGGTGATGGTGGTGAAAGTGGTATGTGTAGGGAGTAGGGTTATATATATCTCTGATTGAGCTCTGTACGATATGCTGTGCAGCCACATAATATAATACACTTTTGAGGTGGAGTATTTCCCTGATAGTAAGACTAAACCCTCTCAAGACAAATTGAATTAATGGATATTTCCCACTGCTCCTAGTAAACACTGTTCAAACTATTATATTTAGTACTGTAATTAGCTTTTTCTGTTAAATACTTTGTGAATTCCATCTTTCTTAGAACTGTAGCAATATGAGTAATGACCACAAGAGGGCACTAGAGAATCACAATAAATTTCAACTTTTTTTCCAGGCACAAATCATGGTCTCTGCTCCTGAGTAGGGAGAAGTGTGTCTCTGCCAGAAACTCAGGATTTCAGGGCTGGTCAATGGATCACAGAGTGCAGGGGAATTTGAGTTGTTGACGGCCTTTAGTTTAACCTTCTCAACCCCAGCCAATATCTTGGCTGCAATTTTATGAGAAACCATAAGCCAGAAGCACCCAGCTAATTCTCTCTTGAATTCCTGACCCAGTGAAACTGCAATAACCCATGTTTGTGGTTGTGAAATGCAAAAAAATTTGGAGATAATTTGTTATGCAGGAAATGATCACTAATACACCTGGTATGTAGTACAGTTAATGAGTGTTAGCTATAATTGTTACTCAGGTGACTGTTAAATGCAAAGAAATTATTTTTCCAGCTTTTTCTCATTAAGTGCGATTGTTATTCCCCATTTATCTCAATTATGATATAACTTGGAGGTGATATACATTCATGCTTTCATTTTCTAATAAGCCAAACTACTGGCTAGAATGACATCAATAAGAAAAACAAATCATTAATTCATGTATCCATTCACAAATCCATACATCCATCTGTTCATCAAGTGTGTGTCCTGGTTTAAGGCAGAGTGTGGCCAATTGAGAAGGCTTGTAAGAAGAGGTCATTCCTGGGCTGAAGCTTGAAAGCCAGCAGATAAGAATGAAAGCAGGTAATGGGAAACAGTGTGAACAAAGGCACCAAGGTTTCACTCAAACTTGAGTGCTCAGGGGAGGCAAGGACCTTGGTAGGGCTGGACGGTGGGAGAGGAAGGCAGGATAGGAATGCACATGTAATCAACCAGGAAGGTGGAAAGGTGGCAAGCTGGCTGAAGAGGTTTACCGTGCTACACAAAGAGATTCCTGTAACAGGGAGCTTGAGCTTCATCTCTGAAGGGTTTTAGGTAGGTGATCATGTGGCCAGGTATAGGTCTTCAGAAGATCATTGTGGCTGCTGTTCTGTTAGTGAGGCAGATGGAGGAGAGAGGCTGCACTGTGAGTCGCCCAACCACTGCCAAGCCCAGGCAGCTGGGGAACTGTCAGGTTTACAGGAATCCATTTATTCACCTGCCCTGTGCCATAGGGAAAATTCTTGCTTGATTGGAGTATGGGCTTATCCCCAAACCAGAAGAGTTTTTCTCTTGCACAGATGAGTAAATGAAAGGAAACATGATTTCTACCAGTGGTTCTAAAGCAGAAGTGACTTTGTCATTCAGGGGACATTTGACAATGTCTGGAGACCCTTTCAATTGTCATAGCTGGGGTGGACGATGCATCTGCTGGGTAGGGTGTAGGGATGTTGTGAACATCCTTCAATACACAGGACAACCTTCCCCCAACAAAGAAGTATACGAGCCCAAATGTCTTAATAGTGCCTAGGTTGAGAAACTGTCTGGACAAAGACATGACAAAATAAAAAGTAGGAAAGACTGGAAAAAACCTGTTGAAGATGAAAAATACTTAGCAAAAAATATTGGCATGGGATAGATGAAAATTGTGGCCAAATATGTCATTATCAATTTAAAAAAATTAAGTATTTGTCCTTACAAAATAAGAATTTGAAGCAGAGATGTAAGGTATAAAAGTAGGATAGAAACCAACTCCTAACATATCCAACACACAGGTAAAGGGAAATGGGCCAGGCTATTAAAAGAGAAAGACAAACCCTAATTTGATGTTGTATATGACACAAGTAAGATGCTATGTTGTATACAAGAATCACAACCAATCTAAAATTATCCAGTACAAAATTATCCAATACAAAATTATCTAGTTTGAAAATAGAAAGGTTGGCAAAGGTATACCATGTGAACAAAACAAAATGAAAAGAAAGAAAGCACTGGTCACAATTTAATATCACTAAAGGTTAATCTCTGTTTCATGCTTTATGCCAAAATAATTTCCAGATAGATGAAAAAAATTAAATGTTAAAAAGAAAAACATTTAAATACTAGAGGAAAATATTTAAAAATCATCTTGGCCTGGGGAGGTCTTTTAAAGCATGATACAAGATCATTTAAAACTGATAAATCTAACTACATAAGGTCTAAACTTTTTTTATAGGAGCTTTGCTTTAAACATGGTACACATATGCAATTATACACGTGTACACACTGTAAACAAAACCAAGACAAAAGATAACCTGGGAGAAAGTCATACTGTTCAAAAGGTCACTCATATTAATTCATTAAATAATTTAGTAACTATTTATTGAATGTGTTCTTTTTTTTTATTAAATCATAGCTGTGTACATTAATGTAATCATGGGGTACAGTGCGCTGGTTTTACATACAATTTGAAATATTTTCACCAAACTGGTTAATGTAGCCTTCATGGCATTTTCTTAGTTATTGTGTTAAGACATTTATATTCTACATTTAGAAAGATTCACATGTACCCTTGTAAGATGGACCACAGGTGTGGTCTGCCAATCATCCTCCCTCTACCCATCTTCTCCCTTCCCTCTCCTCCCTCTCCCCCTTCCCTATATTCTTGGGCTATAATTGGGCTATAGCTTTCATATGAAAGCTATAAATTATTTT
>NW_003852406.1:31155421-31160796 GCF_000181295.1 Otolemur garnettii
AGCCAATCTGTGCCTCTTTAGAGGACAATTTAAGCCATTCACATTGATTGAAATTATTGATAAGCCTGGTAGAATGTTGGGTGTCAAGTTGTTCAAAAGGCCAGTGGATATTTTTAATCCTTTTGCCACTGTGCAAGTTGGAATTTGATCAATAGTTTCTGAGTTAGTTTACTTTTGTGGTGGAGGATTGCACTGGTCATTATGGAGGATAGGTCTGAGAATTTCCTGGAAAGTTGGTTTAGTTATGGCAAATTTCTTCAACATATGAATGTTAATAAAGTATTTAATTTCTCCATCATGCATGAAACTCAGTTTAGCTGGATACAGGATCCTGGGTTGAAAGTTATTTTGTTTTAGGAGGTTAAATGTCGATGACCACCCTCTTCTAGCTGAAAGGTTTCGGTGGAGAGATCTGCAGTCATTCAAATATTCTTCCCCTTGTAGGTTATGGTTTTCTTATGTCTCACTGCTTTCAGGATTTTCTCTTTCATGTTAACTATAGTGAAGTTAATTATGATGTGTCTGGAGGATGTCTTATTCGAGTTAAGTCGTGCTGGGGTTCTCAAACTGTCTGCTATCTGAATTTCAGGATCTCTTGGCATATCTGGAAAGTTCTCTTTCATAATTTCATGCAGAAGCACCTCTGTGTTGTGAAGCAACTTCGCCACCTTCAGGAATTCCTATAGGGTGAATATTAGTTTTCTTTGAATTATCCCAGAGCTCTCTGAGAGAATGATCTGTTTTTGCTTTCCATTTCTGTTCCTCTTTGGATGCTTGGGCATGTTCAGAAGCTTTGTCTTCTACAGCTGAGATCCTTTCTTCTGCCTGCTGCATTCTGTTACCAAGGGATTCTACCACATTTTTCAGATCTTGTGGGCTGCAATCTCTTGCCTCAATGTTTCAAAATCTTTGGTGGTTTTGTCTTTGAATTTGTTGAATTCTTGAGTGAACTTTTGGAATGCTCCTTGAATTTCTAATTCTATCTTTGCCTCTATTCTATTAATCTTATTTGTAATCCAAATTCTGAATTCAATTTCTGATATCTTAGCCATTTGTTTATAAAGGGGATCTTCAGTTTCATCTGCCACATCCTTTCTTGGGGGTGTTGATCTACTCTGGTTATTCATATTTCCAGAGCTTTTCCACTGATTCTGCCCCATGATTATTTTACTCTGTTTGGCTTTTCCTCGTGAGCTTTGTCAAGGACCCTTATGGTGCTACGGCCTGAGAGACTGGGGACCTGCTTGGTGTGGTAGAACTAAGTGGCTCTGTCTTATTTTCAGCTGGTCTCTGTCCTACCCTAGTGAATCAGTTACTCTTGGTTGAAGTCTCAGCTATGGAGAAATACCAGCAATTAAGTCACCCTGCCCCCCACAAACAACATTTGGGCAAGGATAATCAGACCTTCCCTCAACCATACACCCAGGGTGCCACTTTGGATAGTCCTTGGGTGATTTGCCCAGTTCAAGGGGTCTAAATCGGTTGTCCCAGTCAGCACCAGTCTCAGGTGGGAGAGTTCAAATGTTTCTGGCAGCTAGATAAGAGGGGTCTTCTGGCAGCTCAGATATACCTGGCTCCAGTGCTCTGTGAGGGCAAAACAAACCACCCAGTAAATGAATTAGACTGGGAAGGTTGATGCCTCCTTCCCCACTCTGCACCTAGTCACTGTTAATCCCATAGGGCTGTGACCCAGTTCACTCCAGTGAGCAAGTGCTCCCGGGTTTACAACTGCCTAAGTCACCAGGAGATCTGAATCTGGCAGGGGGACTTTGAGTGTTTTTAATATAGACTGGGGCAGTTCACTCAGTTCCAGCCCTGCACCTGTTTGATGTTGCTGCAGAACAGGACATAGCCACTACATAATTTGTTTCTGTCCTGGCTAAATTCGTCTGCAGGTCAGATGCTGCTAGAGCTGATAAGAAACTCAGTCCTGGGCAGCAAGCAATTAGAGTTTGCACTCAGGTGTCAATTCCAGCCTCTGCCCACCCACTGCCTTTGTCTTAGCTATATTCCCCTGAGGTCTAGGTGCTATTATGATCTCTTCACTCACAGAACTTCCCAAGTCCATTCTGCCAGTGGCTGCGGTAGGAACCTCTGTTTGAGAGACAGAGCATGCCTATCTGTAATGGCCTAAGGGATGTGAGCATTTCCTGTAGCTCAGGATACCGCAGCTCCTGTATGGCTTCCCCTGAGCTAACTGTCCTCTCCTCGCTCCTGTGCCACAGAATTAGCACAGACCAGCACCAGCCATTTCCCCCTCCACTCCTATCAAGGACTTGCCCAAGAATCTGGACTCCAGGGGTGACAAACCTCCAGACCTCGGGGTGAGAGTGGGGGGAATCCTAGGAGTTCAGATTTGCAGGTAGGGAATATATACAGTTTTATACAGTTTTACAGTTTTATGCCTGGCAGGAGGGTGCTGTGGCACACTAGCAGGGGTAGGAGGTCCAGTTTTTAGGGAGTCTCTCCCATGAGATAGGGTGGGAGGATGTTTGAACTCTGCTTGCTTATTTGTATGGAGTAAACTGCAAGCCCTTCTTGTGGGGAAGGGGACTCCCATCTGCTTGGTGGTGGATTTCGTATCTTTTGATTGTATTTTTGGAGTTGCAGCTTGCCTCAGCAAGGTTGAAGTGCATTTTTCAATCTTCTCTCTTGGCTCAGCTCCAAACCATCAGCTCCCTTGCTCTGTAGAAAGCTGGCTGCACTCTGCCATCTTGCCTCTGCTCCCCTAGTTTCAATTTAGTACTGAGCACATGTGATGCTTTTTTTCCCCATTCTTGTGATACTTCACTTAGAAGAATGTCCTCCAAATCCATCCAAGTAGTTACAAAGGTGTTTGAATAGTATTCCATGGTATATAAATACCACAATTTATGAAGCCATCATGGGGTCAAAAGACACTTGCATTGTATCCACATCTTTGTGATTGTGAATTTTGCTGCTATAAATATTAGAGTGCAAATGCCCTTATGGTAAAATGACTTCTTTCTTTTGGATAGATACCTGGTAATAGAATTGTAGGATCAAATAGAATGTCTGCTTTTAGTTCTTTCAGGAGTTTTCCATATTCTTCCAAAAAGGCTGTACTAGTTGGCAGTCCCACCAATAGTGCATTAGAATTCCCCATCTCTCCATACCCAAACCAGCAACTGCAGCTTTGGGACTTTTTGTTGTGAGCTATTCTCACTGGATTAGGTGATATCTCAAAGTAGTTTTGATTTGCATTTTTCTAATGATTAAGGATGCTGAGTATTTTTTGTTTTTTTGAAACAGAGTCTCACTATGTTGCCCTCGGTACAGTGCCATGGTGTCACAGCTCACAGCAACCTCAAACTCTTGGGCTTAAGTGATTCCCTTGCCTCAGTCTCCCAAGTAGCTAGGACTACAGGTACCTACCACAATGCCAAGCTATTTTTTTTTTTTTTGTAGTTGTCATTCTTGTTTTAGCAGGCCTGGGCCAGGTTTGAACCCACCAGCCCTGGTGGATGTGGCTGGTGCCCTAACCACTGATCTATAGGTGCCGAGCCAGATGATGAGTGGTTTTTTTTATGTTTGTTGGCCATTCATCTGTCCTCATGAGAAAAGATTCTGTTCACATCTCTTGCTTATTTATTAATGTGGTTGTTTGCTCTTTTCTTGTTGATTTGATTGAGTTCTTTGTAGATTCTTATTATTCCCCTATTGTCAGATTCATAACATGCAAACATCTTCTCCCATTATGAAGATTGTCTCATTGCATTGTTGATTGTGTCCTTAGCTGTGCAGAAACTTTTTAACTTGATCAGGTTCCATGTATTTATTTTTGTTGTTGTGGCAATTGCCAGTGGAGTAAAAATTCTTTTTCCTGTGTATTCATTGTTTACTTTATCAAAGATCACATTGTGATATGAGGTTGGTTTCATCCCTAAGTTCTCTATTCCACTCCATAGATCTATGTCTCTATTTGTGTGCCAGTACCATGCTGTTTTGATCACTATAGAGTTGCAGTATAATCTGAAGTCTGGTAATATGATGCTTCCAGATTTGTTCTTATTTCATAGAATTGGAGGTTTGAATTGAAATCTATTCAAGGTTTTTGTCTGGTTCCATATGTAGAACAATGTAGAACATTTTTGTTCTGAAATGTAGAACAATTGAAATGTAGAACAATTTTTTCAAGATCTTCAAATTATAATGTTGATATTTTAATGGGCATTGCATTAAATCTGTAGATTGCTTTAGGTAGTATAGGTATTTTAACAATGTTGATTCTTTCCAGCCATGAGCATGGTATGTTCTTCCATCTGTTAATATCCTCTCCTATTTCCTTTCTCTGGGTTTCACAGTTCTCTCTGCAGAGATACTTCACATCTTTTGTTGTGTATATTCCAAGGTATTTTATTTTTTTTGATACTACTGTGAAGGAATTATATCTTCAATATGATTATCAGCTTGACTATTGTTGGCATATATGAAGGTTACTGATTTGTGAGCACTGATTTTTATCTCCTGAGTTGTTACCACATTTCTTGATCACTTCCAAGTGAGCCCTACTCAGTTTGCCTGGAAGTAAACTCTCTGGGACTTAATGTTACCTTTCAGCTCAATGTGCTCACAGTTTCCCATGGAAATAATGTGTGCTACAATAACCGGCAACTGGAATCCCACTCCTCACAATGTTGTGGAGTCCTAGTGATGCAGGACAAGATGGCACCATGACCTGCCGCCACAGCCCTGGAGATGTTGATGCTGCTGCAGATGGAGGAACCAGCTTGCTGGAAGGGCTGTGAGGAGACACTGGCACCTTGCTGTCTCCTCCCTGTGCACTTCTGGCTGGTCAATTTCATGGATGGCACCTTGCTGTTTCCTCGTCTGAGTTTCCAGGACCTGAGAGTCCCAGCACCTTGCTGCTGACTGGACGACTGGCTATAATTGACGAAGACCCATGCTCTAAAAGTCAACATTGAGTTCCGGCAACACAACCCCCTGCAACTATATAACCCCCTGAGCAGAGAGCCCGAGGACAAACATGAAGAGGGAGCAGGACAGCTTGTTCCCCTCCTGGGTTCTCTCTGCCCAAGAGGTTTGGTTTCTGTAGTTGTAATTTTTGTTTCTGTGAATAAACCTTCTTACCCCTGATCCTGTGGTCCATCTATTCATTCTTCGAATCATTGAGACCAAGAACCTAAAACTCTGGTATCACTAGCATCTGGTGTCCAAGGTCAGACTGCATGGCCACTGAGTCCTGGCTTCACTGTCTACATGCCAGTCTAGGCTCTTCTCACACTGACAGTAGGAAGAGTCCAGGAGTTGGGGAGAGCTTTCCCCAGGGATAGAGTGATAGTTCACCCAAATGTGCCCTTGCCCCTTTGCACTTCTTGATGGACAAGAAAGAA
>NW_003852406.1:31163000-31206649 GCF_000181295.1 Otolemur garnettii
CCCGCCACAATGCCCAGCTTTTTTTTTTTTTTTGTAGAGATGGGGTCTCACTCTGGCTCAGGGTGATCTCGAACCTCTGAGTTCAGGGCAATCCACCCTCCTCAGCTCCCCAGAGTACTAGGATTATAGGCATGAGCCACCATGGCTGGCCAAACCAGTTCCTTATACCCATTCTGAGTGACAGGGTGGTGTTTGGCCTCATTCACCTCTTCACAGGGGTGACCTTCTATAAGTTGGTTTAACTCATTACGAAGGAGGCCCAGGCACCCTCAACATTCAGAGCTACCTCTGCCGAGTGGTTTGCATCTTCTAGTTCACAGGATCCATGCTCTGGTCCTAGAGGAAGAAATAGGGAGCATCTTCATGAATCTTAATGATATTTGATAGCAAACAAATGTTATTATGGCTTTTGTTTCTATGTTTGTTCGGTAAGTGCACAAAAAATTTTCCAGGTTGTTGAGTTCCTGGGCAGATCATTTAGTACGGCTTCCTGGTTTCTATTGCCTGGTCTGGATATCTGGGAGGAAATCTTAAGGTTGCCATATGTATGGGGATGAAAGTTGTCATTGGTCCTCAAGTTTCCAGGGTCATACTAGAGTTCTGGAATTCTTTTCCTTATTCTGAATTATAAGCCCAAATATTAAATGCCCCAAAGTAAAACATATATAGAGCCAGGCTTCACTTTTCTTATACATTAGAGAGGCAAGGGTTGCTTGAGCAGGTTTTGTAAACTGTTAATGACCATGACCTGGCTCAGTGCTGAAGTCCCTGACAAGGATTAGCGGAAAGCAGTACGGAAAGGGTTTTCTCTGGCAAGGGTTATAGCATTGAGAAAGAACCCAGGAAACACTTAGGTTCTGCCACTAAGAGTATGAAAATGACAACAGCAACTAACAGCGCTGTGACAGACATTGTTTTTTGCCTACTTAGGTCCCTTCCCGGACATTAATTGTGGCACCTCTAGCTTGCCTTGGGAACCCGCCAGTCCACATGGTGCAAGCAAAACTGACTGTGTCGTCCAACCTCCATTTCACCTGACCCAGCTGCTGGGTCCTGAATGGGTCCTTAGAATTGTGATACAGAGCTTCACATTCTTCTTTCCAGGTAAAGGATTTAGGTGGAGACCTAGAGGCACTTATAACCAAATTCCCCTCACCTGGTACCTGAAAAAGTCCAATATCATGTAAGAACTAAAACCAAGCCAGTCAGCAGTTCACTGGATGCCATAATAAATTGAATTAGTGAAGTGAAAATTATTCCGGTACTCAGGTGTAAAGGATAGTGAGATAAAAACGAGGAAAATGGATGAGAGCAGAGAGGAGAGACTGGGAGGGCAAATACAGGCAATTTAAAGTAGGCATTACATAAATCACCTATGTGCCCACCCCCATTTTTGTGGTGTGGTGGTAACACATCAACAAATTGTTCATATCTTCATAACTCTAATCTAGAGACAGGAAGACTGGGTAAGGCCAAAACTGTAATAGATAAAGAAGGAAGAGTCAGTCGTATTAGCTAGAATTGGGAGTATGGTTATGTTAAGGGTTTGAACCATTCACATGATTACAGGGTGGTCTTCTTTTTGTCTTGTGTGGCCTTGTCTGATGTTGATGTTCTGTGACGTGGTTAATGTCCAACAGAATACCAAGGCCAGCTGTGCCAGGCCAGCTCCTGGTTGTTAGGGGCTGCTTTGCCATTTCTCTGAAGGAAGGGAGATGCCTTTTCCCTGCTCCTGCATCTGAAGTCACCTCCAGTTATCTGGCAATAGCAGCTGCCTGGCTGCTGGGTTCTGCTCCAGCAGGGCTGTTTGCAAGAGCAGCAGATGCAGCAGCTGGGATGTGGACTCTGGCTCCAGCAGGAGTAGTACCTGGTACTACTGTATAGGCTGGACTGTGTAGGCTCCAGGGCTGCTGCAGCTGCCCGGGAGAGCAGACTCCTGGCATCCTGCAGATGAGTGCAGTCAGAGGCAAGGGCTCCATCAGCCTCAGTGTTGGGTTCAGGGAAACATTTTTCCTTTTGTTCTCCAGTCATCTGAGTATAACCTCAACCTTCCCTTTTGCTCCTCCACCCCATCTAATATGCTGAAATACCTGGAGTGCTTTCATAAACGGCCATGGATTGGTGATGTCTCTACAACCAGTCCTGTGATTTAACGTTAATGCCTGTGTCTGACTTCATGACCTCCTGAGTGACAGAATTTCACTGTCAGTGCAGCATCTCTCCCACTGAGGCTGTGGAACCTGAGGACATCTGCTTGAACCTGTGAGTTCGTGGAGGGAGGAGTGTTGGTGTGGTTCTTAGGCTTCTTGCACGTCTGTGGGTGAAACAGCCTTTCTCACTAACGCCTTGTGCGTGTGTTGCTGTGCTGGGCATGGACACACACCTGGCATTTCTCCTTTGGTGTTGCCTGCTTACACACACAGGCCTGCACTGCTCTAAGCTCAGCACAGGGTGTGTGAAAAGGCACCTGTAAAGTTCTCCCAGCCAGCCTCTCCGGGCAGGAGGCAGATGAACTGTTTACAGTTTGACAATGATCACACTGAAAGAATGATCATCTTCCTGTCTTGGGACTGCCTTAAGTTCTTAACTCTAAAATATTCCAGAATATATCTGTAAATTTACCAATACCCTGCCAAGCAGACCCTATTTCAGAAGAAGCAAACACACAAAAAATGTGTAAACTTAGAAAGATTACTTAGGTTGCATGTTTTAAAGCTGTACTCCCCAAGTAGGTTCAGAGATGACATGATGTTTACAAATGCCTTTTATATCTGAATCTTTAGAGGCACGGCTATAGTAATGAAATCCATGTGAAATGGCTTCTTTTGGTGAGGGTCAGGGGTTGGCCACTCTTGGGGTGACAGTGGAAAGTCCTGGAGATGCAGCACTGTGGACCCCAGCATGGGGTAGGGAGGTTGTGAAGTAAGCAGAAGGCTTATTGACCCAGGGGACATGGGGAAGGCTAGCAGGGGTGGAGGTCTTGGCCAGGATGGAGGGTTTGTGGTGTGGGATGATCTTGGTGGAGAGGCTGGAGTACAGGTACGTTGGCTCACTGCTCTGAAGGCCCTTACCTTCTCTGCGTACTTTCTTGTCATCTTCCATCCTTCTAGGACATCTACCCCTTCCTGTCCTCCCCAGCCTGACTCTGCCAGTTCAGTTTTCCAGCTGGGTAATTAAAGTGGAATAGAACCCTTCAGAATTGCCCCATCTTATCTGTGCCTCTACTACACCCATAATGTGTTCTAGTCTTTTCAAGTCAAATTTCAGGTTGTCTCTGAAAAATGAGCCTTCTCCTTGTTAGTCTGATCAGCCCTTTCTTGGTTTATGTAGATGGATTTCTTAAGGGCTCAGTTCTGAGTAGAGGTGGAAGAGAATGGAGCTCTTGCATGTCTGATTTTAGCAGATTCTCTTTTATTTTTATACCTGCAAACACATTTGTACTAGATACTCCCTTGCTATGCAATGAATCAGTGTTTTGCAAACACCACTAATCATGCAGATAAGACCAGTCATAGACTATTTTCTCATTTACTCACAGAAACTTACTTTCTGTAGGGAAAGGATAGAAAAGGCTGCATTTTCAATGAGATTATACCAGTAGTCTGGGAGCTTTGTCAGGAAACTTCCATCAAGGCATCTTAAATCTTTTTGTTTTCCCTCTTGGGCTATTTTCTTGGTTTCCCTTTTGGCTGTTCAATTGTCTTCAACTGCAAAAGGTTATAAATACAGTTTAATGTGAGCGAACCTATCTTCCAATGAATTTCCGATCCCTCCAAACAATAGTTAATCATTTGTCCCCTTCACTGCTGCAAATGAACAGAAGATTAAGTACTGGTGCCAGGAGGAACTCCCTGTACAAAGCAAGAGGAGGCAGCTTCTCTGAGCTGCTGTTACTTTGGTTTCATGGGTTGTAGTGTTGGTTTGAGACCCTTTTTGCCTGAAGCAAGATGACATTTTAGGATCTGTTGGGCAGTTAGAAATTGCTTGAAGGTTAGGATATATTCAGTTAAAAATTCCCACATGAAAATTGAATAAAACCAAAGTAGAAACTGATGAAATGCAAATACATTCTCTCCTATTTCCCACCTCTCTTTGCCATATGCCTGCCCAATTTACCTGCTTAATAAGAATCTGGGAGTTCAGAGATATTTCAGAATGAAACATGGCTAATTCTGAGGGCCTTCTTATCTAGGTTGATTCATAAATGGACCAAGGAAAACAGGTAGATTAGATTAACCCTTTGTTGGGGTTAATCTCCTGTTCCAAGTTGCCTACTGGATTCTGGGCCCCATGAAACACAGTGTAGGAGATGCAGAGAGACCGCACACTTTGTCCCTGAAGAGAGAGAGCATTCTCTCCACTGCCCTCTTACTCCCTGACCTGGCCACTGAGCAGGGCAGCCAAGCAGATCCCTGAAGTCTCTTTTCTCTTCCCTTAAGCTTTACCACCAGAGCAATCTCTAAAGTGAAAATCCTGTCTCCACAGTGCTGGACCCACCCACAGCTTTTTATGACCTTCAGAGTTCTGTGTATTCTTGTAAAAGTGTCTCATCTCAAAGCATCAAAAAGCCCATCTAGTGGGCCCATATTAGCAGCACAGTAAATGCAGTTACACTGACATACCTCTGGCCTTTTAATCCGTGTTATGCCGGATGCAGCCTGCTGGTTGTCTGATGTTGGGCCTTGACCGGGGAGGAGGAGAGAGGCTGCTTGTCCCACATTCCCCAGGCCTCTGAGTGGCTCAGTGTCTTACCTCTGCTCAGTCTTCTTCCATCTAGATAGCTGCTGAAATTTCCTGTATCTGCATGTCTCTTTCTTGGTTAATTCCAGGGCCTTTGTGATGGTTGTGGGGCCAAAGCCCCCTGCGATCAGAGCTCTCAGGATGCATGCTTTTATGTAATATCAGCAGCATTCAGGGACAGAAGGCAGGTTGTGGTCAGACCTGTGCTTCTCTCACCCCTGTATCCTGGGTCAAGGGCAGCAGTGCAACCACCCTAGCTGAGACGAAGCATGCATGGGGCTTGCCTAATCCAGCTCTTTACCCTGCTGCTGTACCTCCTCTGCTTAACACTTCCAAATTAGGGGACTCACAACCTCAAGAATCATTTCCCCTGTTTAATAGAAAAGCTTTCCTCATATTAAAGTATAGCAGAGCAAGATCCTCTACTTCATAGCTTTTAGGGGTCTTGGGTAACTTAATAGAGAAAGAGGCCATTTGCAGACAGAGACATGATGGGTCATTATGCAAATCATGCATTGGGGGATTAGGCAATGTTAAAAGACTTTACTTTATACTCGGAATTTATACTCCAGAATTACAATTAGACCCCCCCAGTCCCTCCCCCACCGCCAGTCCTGCACAATCCCATAGCTACTCACGTCCTTGTATGGAAGTGGTGAAGTGAGAGGCAGTTTGTCAGGGCTGCTTACAAAGTGTGGCACCCAGGACAGAACACACTGGGGCAATCATCACCTGACCAGCTCTGAGAGATAAACAACTACCCGTCCTTTGTTCCCGGACCAAGTCTTTCATTAATGCCTCTGAAATAGCATGAACTGGTGACATACTGAGTTATTGTAATTCCAACCAGAACATCAAAGTATCTTTTGTTAAGCATTTTTATTGTGGTGGTTTTTAAATTGTTTTTAATGTACTCAGTTTGTCCTCCTTCCTGGCATCGACTAGCTGGCCTAGCTTCCTTCTGGTCAGTTTTATAGTTTTGCAGAACTCCATGATTCCTGTTCAGACAGCCTCAGGTCACTTGGCCAAGGTGTTGAGGTGCTCAGTTCTCCTGCAGTCAATGAGTGAGGTGGGTGGGTCTTCATGAAGTGAGGAGACCCGAGATTGGCTGTTGGCATTGCCTCTCCCTCTCTTTCTAGGGAGAAAGATTACAAGTATTATAAAAAACAATATAATGTCCACATGAATGGCATAGCTCTTTTCTTTACAATTTTGGGTTTAGCTATTTTTGGGGGGTCTCATGAGCCCATTTTCTAAAGTGGATTGTACTTTCCTGGGGATTCAAAATAGCAAACTCCAAGTGGAGCATGTGCGTGTGTGTGTGTGTTTGACAGAGGCAGAGAGAGAGAGATGCTGGAGTGTAGATGCAGCTTATCTTTGTACCTTTACAGAGTCTCTAACACGGCGTCTGGCATCTCTGATTAGAGAGTAATCGATACGTGCACACATACTGAATAACTGTAAAGCCATCTCTAACTTCAGATAATGAACTACCCTTACTAATTCATGCTTTCACAACCACGTTTTACACCTATTATAGTACAACAATGTTTAAAATCTCAAAAAATTTTAAAGTTGCGGAGGAGACTCTAGTAGCACTTTATGGTAAACCATCATCTTTAACAATTATGTATGAATAAACTCTTCTTTAAAAGATTTCATATCATCCTTTTATTTCCTTGAATTCATTTTGCCCCAACCCTGTTATAGCTTTACATAATTTTAGTCTGCTATGATACATTTTTATGTTGATCACCTCATTAAATGTGTCTATTTAAAAATTATGTATAGAAATGGAAATTAAACTTTTAACCACTTTCCTATGAACCACAAGGCTCTTAAGTGTTAAAATTCCTCTGGATTGAGTTGTTAATATATTTATTACTAGTAGATATTTGATAAAAGTCGCATACATGTATTAGTAGTATTGGGAAATGATTATTAAGCATTCTGTTATTTAAGGTAACAATGGCTGTTTAAACCAATCCCCCAATTTCAATGGCCGAGCACACTGAAAGTTCACTGTTGCTCTTTTGCCAGTCTTAGGGGGGTGTTCTAGTTGCTTAGGGGGATGTGTGGCTCTTGGTCCAGTGATTCAGAAACTGGGGCTTCTTTACATTATCAAGGGCCTTATCATCTTATAGAATCTAGTGGGGGAAGGGAGAAGAAAATACAGCAAGCTCCCAACCCCACTTTTTGAAAGCCTGGGCCTGGAGGTTACATGCAGTGGCTGCTCTCTTTCCATGAGTGAGAATGGTCGCATGACCACATGACCTGCATGAACTGCCTGGGTGTGCAGCTGTTTCCCAGGGACAATTTCATATTGTAGGACGACTTCATTCATGGGAGCTCACATGTGGGTAGGCAGGTAACCACAACAGAAAACCAAAGCTTGTTGAGGATACATCTTTTAATGAAATGAATGGTTTTTAAAACATTCTTCCACATTTCATTGATGGATTTTACTTGTTGCTAAAATGTGACATGATTTAGCATCTAATTACTTCTGTTTTTCATTGTTAAAGATACAAATATTGAGAAATTTTGTTCTCAGAAATATGTAGGTAGGAATAGAAATTATGTTATAGAATTACCACTCAGTTCTTCAAATTTCTTCTGAGTAATATGTCAAAAGTGACATCTATCATCTTTTTTTACTCTTTGATGCTTCTCAATTTTTAAAATTTTTTAAATGTCAAATTAATAGTACAAAGTTTTCGGTTACATTGTTTTCAATTCTAAGGTAAAGTTTAAGTTCAGTTGAGCCCTTCATCAAAATTTTTAAAATTAATGATCAGTGTTGACTTAATTAGATCCTTTTGCAATGTTATTGAGACCAAATAATTATAAACCACCTTATTTGCAAATAGTGTTACTCATTCATAAAAGTTACTCCTTATTTAAATTTATGGAAATTACTTACCTTCATGAGAGGTATAACCAAAAACACTTTAGCACTGTGTACTAAGTGTATGAAGTGACTGTTAATTATTCCTGCTACTCCTTAACTTACAGATACTATATTTAACCAATAAGGGTTGGGAAAATTGAAATTTTATTTTCAGTATACTTTTTCCACAAACTATTATTTTATAAGGTGGTTTCATTGTTTTACCTGATTTATAAATATTTTTATTTTATTTTGGTTGAAACCTTGGAGCTGCAGATTTAGCTTACGCAGTTGATAAGAAATGGCTGCCAAAGCCAGAGTTCTTACTGGCAAATCAGTCAGTTGCATCAGGTTTACTTTATTGAATAAAATTTGAAAGAATTAATTTATTTTTTAATATATGTTTCAGAATGTTATTTTAAAAAGAATGCAAATAACGTAAATAACACATAAGATATTATTACTAAAAGCAATCAATAATTAAGTGATGCATATCTAATATAATTATTGCTCTTTTGTAATAATGCAATGTAATGTGCAGCTGAAGTGTTGTTACTTAAGCACATGAAGCGTGGAATTTGGAAAATGTCTATGTATTGTATATTGAATACTGATGACTAGCTTTTTGAAATAAGAATAATGTGTAAAAATCAGAAATGATTAATTACATTCAATATCATAGTCAATTTTTCCTATGTATCTAATGAAAATATAAAAAGGAATCAGTCTGACAACTATCATGTTTTGCTTTTGGTTAAAATGAGATAGAAAAATTTAAACATTTTAAGAAATAAAATAAAATGATGGCAGACTCTGATTAGAATAAATATTTCATTATATGATGTGCTAAAATAGGCTTTAATTACCTTATTGAAAGAAGCATGCCAAATCTGAAAGACTGCAAAAGGTTTTTATCTGCAGAAATGAGTCAGTGTATATTGGAGAAATCTGGTAGCTTAGAAAACATTCTAATCATGCTTAAAAGAATTAGCATCATTCGCTTGGTGCCCATAGCACAGCACAGTGGTTACGGTACCAGCCACATACACTGAAGCTGGTGGGTTTGTACCCGGCCTGTGCCAGCTAACCAGCAATGACAATTGCAACAAAAATAGCCGGGCATTGTGGCTGGCACCTGTAGTCCCAGCTATTTGGGAGACTGAGGCAAGGGAATTACTTGAGCCCAAGAGTTTGAGGTTGCTGTGAGCTATGCTTTCATAGTACTCTACCAAGGGTGACATAGTGAGACTCTATGTCAAAAAAAAAAAAAAAAAAAAAAGAATTAGCATCACTAAGCTATTTAGGTCCTTGGTATAAACATATATGCAAAGAATCATTTCTAAATATTGAAGAAAGACACATTATCTGGGGCTCATTGTCTGTTTTCAGGGGATGCTCCCTTAGTTTGGGAATATTTGGGTATGTGATAGGTGATGTTCAAATTCAGACCATCCCAACGTGGCCAGCACACTTTTGTCCTCATGCTTTGCTTTATCCCCACAGAAATATCTTCAAGACTTGCAGCAGAGACAAGCCCTAGACAAGCCTATGGTGCTTTGATTCATCAGTGAAAGAGTTCTCCCTATAGACAGTATTTCAAATTGTCCCTTTGTTTGGCACCCTGCCGCTTGTAACAGCTCAGGGCAATGCATCAGATTCTGGAGGAATGAGGACTGCCTCTCTCTTTTGTTTAAAAAGCCGTTGTGAAAGGCAAGGTGGGAAGGGGTATTTACGTGATTATTTGTTCTCAGGCAGTTTTTAGGAATGGCAGTGGAAGCATCTAACAATTTATTTTCTTTCAACTTTGTGCAAGGAGATAACCTTGCAGTCTTTTAGTGCAATTTGAACTTACTGGTATGATTCCCAGGAATCTTAATTGCAAGGCAATTCCTACCACGAGGTGGCAGCATTTTCTAGCTGTTGGTGGGCTTCACCGCGAGGCCGAAACTTTGACAACAAATAGGGCTGAGCCAAGGCAAAGTGCACCTCACGAAACAAAAGGAGAAAACCGCACAACAGACAGCACTAAGGTGAACGTCTCTTAGCCTTGCTTTCTGCTCATTTCAGCGCGGAGATGCAAACTTTGCAGAACAGGATGAAGGTTAAAAGGTCCTTGGAGCAATAAGGAGACAGCAGGTGAACTGTGGGATACCCCCAAGTTTTCTTTCCTGGGGCCTCTGTGCAGAATTAGCGTCTTTGGGTAACTTTGGTGCTGAATGTCGTGGAGGTTTGTTCCCCTGCCCAAGGATGCCTAGGCTGGGCGGCCAGATTTGGCACCTCGTTAAAAAAAAGTCAAGAGAAGATGCGCGATGCTGTGGCCGCTCTCGCCTGGCTCTGCTTTACCAGAGCCACCGGTGGACCCATGAGGACTGAGGAACAGTTCCCTTGCTGATCCCTTTACCGATGTAAAGGGCTCCCTGAGGGGTGTGATCTGTCAGTCCAGAATCTTGACTTCCCACTGTGACAGCTGCATTTCCTATCCCAGGGCACACCCCACCTCCCTCCCAGAGCTCACTGGGCCCTTGATGAAGTTAGATGCAGTGCCTGGGGTTAAGGAGACCGGCTCTGCCACTTACCTGGAAGAGATATAAGTTTTCTGGGCTTCAGTTTCTCCACTTGTAAAATCATTTGCTTTGTATCCAAAGCAGCTGCTTGAGAGGACCTTCATTCTCCAATACCTCCCCTAGGACCAGGGCTTAGATTTTTCTTGATTTTACAGGAAGAAGGAGTCTCCTTCCTTTCTGGTTTTGTGTTCTGCAGCTGGAAACATGAAGCTCACTCAAAAGTCCTGGCAGGCCGGCTCAGGAAGAGGTAGACACCTAGGCCACAGTGCAAGGTCCTTCCCGAGTAGGCCATGGGCTCAGTGTGCTGATGGGCTCTGGCTCTTTAGTTATGAGCCAGAATGAAAGTCGCAGCTTGGTGGGATTGATCTGGATAGAACTTATTTCTAGGCAGGCTGTAAGCCAGCTAGACTTTAGCCCTTCTCTTGGCTGACAGCAGTACCTGCTTGGAGCTGCCACCAGCTGATGGCCACCTCAGCACCATGCCAGAATGCACAGCTCACCGGCTGTTCAGGGGGAGGGTCATCATGCCAGCTATGTGATGCCTGGTCTGCACTGGCAGTACCTGGCCTGTGGTGGCTGGCTGGCATCCCCCAAGCTGCCAGAAGGTTTGCCTGCTATGCATAGCACAAGTTCCTTTGGGTAGTCAACTATTTTGGCTTAGAAGTTAACTATCTCTACCCTACTCAGCTGCTGGCAGAAAACTCTTCTCCCTAGTTCCCTGTGTCCTCCACTCCATTTCATTCTGAACTTCTACCAGCATTGCTAATGGTATTTCTAGCCACCCACCCTTCCTGCCACCCACGAGCTTGAATTTTGGTCAGATCACCTGCTTATGGAGTAGTGTTTTCAGACAAAAGGACAGAGGAGCTTCTATTCTATGGATACTGGATACCGTTGTTCCTATCAAAATAATGTATTCTTTCTTTCCACTGACCAGAGTCAGCTATAAGGGCATCAATCTGCTTTACCTCCTCTCCAAGCATCCCAGTCTTCACCAATGCCAAGACTGCCGTGAAGGGCTCCAGGGATCAACATCAGGGATTAACCTGTTCAAACTGCTGTTGACTTTCTGCTTTTGGTTTTCTGAGAATACAAGGTTGGGCAATTAAAAGCACTTTTTCCTAGGCTGAGTTTATGAACTTAATTTTCTGACCTGTGTAACAATAGCTCTGATGGCCATTCCAGAAAAGGAGTTCCAAAACTGCTTTGAAGGGGAGACTGGGTCTGGCGTTGGTGCAAAGCTTCCCAAAAGGAGTACTTCAGAGGTAACTGTAGTGATATTCAGCACAGCAATGAGGGATGTAGCACTTTTTTCTAGGATGGGTTCACAACCTTTGTCTGATCTCGTAGCTCACCAGGTCCCAAACAGCTTTACTGCCATGGTAAACCTTACTCTTTCCCTTGTCCACCCTCGCCTGCACTAGTCATTGCTTTCCTGGTAATTAGTACAATCACCTGTCTCCAGGGACCATTCAGCCCCTTTATGCAATGTGGTTGACCATTTGGTTCCTGGTATTATCAAGGCTATTGAAGATTGTATCTATTTGACCCATGATACCTAAGGGTATCTAAGGATAGAGAAAAGAAATGTACTAAACAGGAGCTCTGCAAATTTTGGAGGTCTCCAAGACCATTATCAGGTCCAATGATTCACTAGAAAAACTCACTGAACTGAGCAAAGCCATTTTACTCATGGCTATGGTTTTTTACAGCAAAATAATATGGATTAAAATCAACAAAAGGCTAAGGCACAAAGGGCAAAGTATAGGAGAGACCAGGCATGGGGCTTCCACTTGTCTGTTCTCAGTGGAGGCAGCAGACAGAGCTTACCTCTCCCTGCAAGGGTGTTGGCAGTGTCCATGGACTAATGTCACCTAGAAAAGCTAACCTGTGTCTTGGTGTCTGGAGTTCTTTCTGGAGGATCAGTCACATAGATGTGGCCAACCACCTCTATCTTCTCCAGAGGTCAAGTTTATGTTGTATGATCTAAGGTCCCCACCATTTCCTTCACTGTTAGTATAGACTATCTGGCATTTCTGAAGGGTCCAAATATACAAAGACACTTTTAAAAGACAAGATCTCTCAAGGTTTTAAAGGTTACCTTTCAGGAACTGGAGGCAAGGGGTGGCCAAAACTTTCTTTGACTAAAATTTGTCCTTTATTGTATAAGCTCTAAACCCCAATAATTCATGATCTCATTTCCTGGGAATGATTCAGTCTGGAGACGAGATCAGAGAAACTCAACTTCTATCATAAAAGATCCTCTCAATGTTTCACTATGCAAAGCTGTGGGAAAATTTTCAATGTTTATATGGAGATGGTGGTGTGATCCACACTGGCCTTGAGGTTCTAATAGGTCACTGGTAAGGTTAGAGATACCCACTGAAGTACATCTTCCCATTCCTCTAACAGGCCAAAGACTTAGGGACTCTCTCCAGACTGAATCTTATTTCTTTTGTTTAGAATATAGTGTATCCTGTTCTATTTCCTTTTATATATGTACCTATTTTGCAGAGTAAATTTCCCAATGGTCATATTTGAGGCTAGAAATGTGGCAGGGGACAGATCAGCCACACACCTTGTAGGGAGAGGTAAACTCTGTCTGCTGACTCCACTGAGAGCAGACAAGTGGAAGCCCCATGCCTGGTCTCTCCTATACTTTGCCCTTTGTGCCTTAGCCTATTGTTGATTTTAATCCATATTATTTTGCTGTAAATAGACAGACAGATACCTTGCTGCAAAGCCCTGTAAGGTGCCAGGAGAGTAATTCTCAGGAAGACAAATTCCCTTCCCCTGAGGGACTATGCAGTGGGAAAGCCAGGGATGCAGATGAATAATTACAGAAGAGTGTGATCAGTGCTAAATGAAGGACTTAGGGGTGTGGGGGAACTCTGAGCAGAGTAGAAATGCCTGGGTCTGGGCTCTTGGTAGCCTAGAGGAGGAGTATTTGAGTAGGGTCTTAAAAGTGAATAGACATGTAAATACATCAAGGCCAAGGCATGTCCATCATTGTGGTGATGTGGCGGTAAGAGAGGGTGTGCTCGTCTGAGAAGGGTGAGGGGCTTTGTGCCGCTGGGGGACTCTGATGGTCAGATCTGTGGCTGGAAATGTGGCAGGAGCCAGATCTGGAAGGGCTTTATATGCAATGCCTAGGGCCAAGGACTTTATCTTGCAATTCTCTGACAGTGGGGCTGGTGGAGCAAAGAAAAATCAAACTCATATGATTTCTTCTCATTTACCAGGTATATACTGTGCTCAGTGATGAGCAGGTGGGGAGAATGTAGCATATGGTGGCAGATAATTGGGTAGCCACGTGAAGAATCAAATAAAATTTGACCCATACATTTTGAAATATACTTAAATCAACCCAGGTGGATTATAGACTTAAATATAAGTGGCAAAATTATATAGCTTTTAGTGGAAATACAAGAAAATCCATTCCTAACTTTGGGGCAGGGAATGGGTCTTTAAAAAAAAATATGCCATAATAAAAAAATAGTTGTGGCAGGCGCCTGTAGTCCCAGCTACTCAGGAAGCCCAGGCAAGAGAATCACCTAAACCCAAGAGCTGGAGGTTGCTGTGAGCTGTGACCCTATGGCACTCTACCAAGGGTGACATGGCGAGACTCTGTCTCAAAAAAATACCAAAAAAAAAAAATGCCATAAAGGAAAAAACGATAAATTAGACTACATTAAAATTAAGGACTGCTGTTCATCAGAAGACTCCCCTTTAGTGGTAGAACATATCTTCAGATGAGAAGCACGAACCCAGCAAGGAGCAATGCTGCACATGACAACAGAGCAGAGGGGCGTGTGGCAGCACAAATGGGCCAGACACACACCTTGTTGCAAAGCCCTGGTGAGGCAGAAATGTGGAAAATGGACCATGAAAAATGGCCCCTGACCTGCAAAAGATGAACATGAATCATTTTGTCTTATTTTCTTTATTGTGGTAAAAAATATATATTAAATTTCCCTTCTTAACCATTTTTAATTGTACAGTTCAGTGGCATTAAGTGTATTCACATTTTTGGGCAATAGATCTCTAGAGCTTTTTCATCTTGCAAAACTGATTAATATCCAGAATATAGAAAGAATGGCTACAAATTAACAAGAATACTTATTCCTTGGAGGAATAGAAACGAGTATAGCCATCTTGGAGAAAAGTTTCACGTTATTTAGTAAAGTTGGAGATTAAACACTTCCCAGCTAGTGCAGATATGTGTCTTCTGTACATAGCATAGGCCAAATGTCCATTGCAGAATTGTTCACAACAGCCCCCAAATAAAATTACTCCAGTGTTTAACAAATAGTAAAGTGGATAAATACATTGAGCTCTCTTTTTACAGTGGAACTCTATGTAGTGATTATACTGATGGATCTTTAAAATACAATCTTAAGCAAAAGAAAATATTTTGTTATACTTACATAAAGTCTATGTTTATAAACAGACCTTACTGAACTACACACATAACAGTGCACAATTGGGTGGTAAACATACATTAAAGCAAGCAGTGACTGTAGCAAAAGTCAGGGCGTTCTGGTATAAAAATATACACAAGGGGGATCTGGGGATTGGCAATGTTCAGTTTCCTAACCTGAGTGGTGATAAAGTGGGCTATTACTTTATCATTGTTGCATATACTTTGTTCTGCCGTATGTCATGAGAGTCAGTGCTGGTAGGCCCAGAATTGTCCTGAGCTGTTTTAATAAAGCTGTGTCACAGAGCCCTGGGCCAGCAAGAAAAATTCTGATGATTAGTATTGCTTTTTGTCCATGGGTCTGAGGCATTTAGTTTCTGCCAGCTATCACATTGCTTATTGATAATAATGAGATTGATGATTTGTACCTGCTCCCAGGGAGCATCTTGCCAACCTCTGTCTTTGGGATTGGGAATGTCACAAGAATGTGCCTCCATGTCCTGGTGCCTATAAGAAACCCTGCTGGGACTCATTTTGTGCTCTCTGGTTCTGAGAAGTTCCACATTCTGTCCTGAGAAAAGTGTGTGGAGTCTAGAACTCACAGAGGGAGGACAGTCAGGCTTGTCCCTTACTGCCCTGTGTCCTTGTTGTGAGGCTACCATTAGCTGTGACCCATAAACTCTCTTTAATGCAATTTATTTGTAACAGAAGTAGACAAACTTCTGTATAACCCAGATAGGAAGCATCTTGGGCTTTGCAAGCCAAAAGGCAATGTCCTCCATCCTTTAAGCAACTGTTCTTATTGAATGGCTAAAAAGTCATGTTTGAGTTTTATGTTAAGAAATGTAAAACCTATTTTTAACTCTTGGACTATATCAAAACAAGCAGTTTGGTTGGTCCCTGCTATAGTGTGTCCTTTTTCTGAGACAAACTATAAATTTGTAAGCACTTCTTTAGCGACTGAACCCTGTCTTAACTCTCCCCCTCCATGCATCTTATAATTAGTGCTTATTTTGTGCCTAGTGGCTTGTCTGAATGTAAGATGCACATTTAATCCTCATAACAATCTTTGTGAAGTAGGCACTATTTATTATCCCCATTTTACAGATATGGAAACAGGTTGAGAGAGTATATAGAGCTGTAAGATTTCTTTTTTTTTTTTTTAGACAGAGCCTCAAGCTATCCCACTGGGTAAAGTGCTATGGCATCACAGCTCACAGCAACCTCCAACTCCTGGGCTCAAGCGAGTCTCCTGCCTCAGCCTCCCAAATAGCTGGGACCACAGGTGCCTGCCAAAATGCCCAGCTATTTTTTGGTTGCAGCCATCATTGTTATTTTGGTGGGCCCAGGCTGGATTTGAACCCACCACCTTAGGTGTATGTGGCTGGTGCCTTAGCCACTTGAGCCACAGGCACCCAGCTGTCATATTTCAACCCAAATTCACCAGGGTCCCCAGGTCCACCTGGGTCCACAAGTCTTGCTCTTTTTTAAATTTATTATTTTTATTATTTTTATTGCAAATTAATATGAGGATACAAATTTTTAGATTATAATGTTTTCAATTCTAAGGTAAATTTTAAGTTGTAGTTGAGCCCTTAAATATGAAACCAGTATATAAATAACTACACACGCACAGGAATGATAAAACAGTCTTGCTCTTAACTCTACAGAACCAGCCCAGGACAGAAATTTGCATACAGAAGACAACAAGGGCTGGGAATCAGAGATAGCAGGATAGAGAAGATAGGCTTAAAAAAACTGAATGAATTAAAAATGACTTGTGTTTGCCAAGGGCTAGGGGCTGGAGGGAGGAGAAATTAGTGTTTAATGGGTGTAGTAGATCCAGCAGGTTGACAAGTTCTAGAGTTCTACAATGTGAATACACCTCCCACCACTTCAACTATACATTTAAGAATGGTTAAAATGTGTTAAAATGACAATAGTAAGACTGACAGAATAGACTCTGTGGCAACAAGATAACCAAATCGTAAATAAGACCTGAGACTATGCCGGATAAGAGTTAATTTACACACCCCTATGCTTAAACAATAAACTGTTTTAACTGTCACAAAATTTTCCTTTTTCTCTAGGGGCAGTGATTTTCAACCTGTGTGCCATGGCACACTGGTATGTCATGATACAATCTTAGCTGTGCTACAAAATATTTTGAAGATCATTAATTAAGTTATTTTCTAAAGTAGTTCAAAGCATAGTAAATATACATATATTTTTTACTGTTTTTTTTTTTAATCAACATAATTTAAGCATGCCAAGGAAGTTTAACTATAGGTTCAAGTGTGCTGTGAGATTAAAAAAAAGTTTGAAAAACACTGCTCTGGGGCTTAACAAGCACTGGCCTCAAGATAAGCAATATTGAGGGGCAGAGCAAGATTACAGACTAGATAAATGTTAATGGGTTGAATAACCAACTGAAGAGGCACATGCTGGCTGATCAGATAAAAAAGCACAAGCCATCCATATGCTGTCTCCAGGAAACACACCTAACCTTGACAGACAGATCTACACTCAGCATAAAGAGATGAAAAACAGTATTTTAGGCAAATGGAAATCAGAAGAAAGGAGTGGTTGCAATCTTATTTTCAGATACAAGTGGATTTAAAGCAACTAAAACTAAGAAAGACACTCCTTTGGCAGAAATGAAACAATGATACAGGGACTTAAACATGATGTGTTCTGTATAGAACACACCATCCCAAAGCTAAGGAATATATGTTCTTCTTGTCAGCCATGGAACATACTCCAAAATAGATCATATCCTAGGATACAAATTGATATTATACCTTTTGTCTTCTCAGACCATAAGGCAATAAGATGGAACTCCAACAAAAATTTTCATCCCCACACAAAGGCATGGAAACTAAAGAACCTTATGCTGAATGACAGTTGAGTCAAGGAAGAGATAAAGGAGGAAACTGTTAAATTCCTTCAACATAACAATGATGAAGCTACAAGTTATGAAAACCTGTGGGATACTGCAAAAGCAGACCTAAGAGGAAAATTTATCACATTAAATGCCTACATCCAAAAAACAAAGAGAGCACACCAATAACCTAATGAATCATCTTGAGGAAACGGAAAAGAAAGAGCAATCTAATCCAAAACCAGGCTGAAGGAAAGAAATAACCAAAATTAAAACAAAAGTAAGTGAAATTGAAAACAAAAGAATCATTCAGAAAATTAATGAAATGAAAAGTTGGTTCTTTAAAATAAATAAAATCAATAAACCACTGATTAGACTAGCTAGAAACAGAAAAGAAAATCTCTAATAACCTCAATTAGAAATGAAAAGGGGGAAATAACAACAAATATCACAGAGACACAAGAGATTATTTCTGATTACTATAAGAAACACTATGCTCAGAAATTTGACAATGTGGAGGAAATGGACCAATATCTGGAGTCATGCCATCTCTCAAGACTTAACCAAGAAGAAGTAGATCTCTTGAATAGACCAATATCAAACACTGATATCAAGAAACAATAAAAAAGCTTCTAACAAAATAAAGCCCTGGTCCAGATGGCTTCACATCAGAATTCTATCAAATCTTCAAAGAAGAGCTTGTATTTATACTGCAGAAACTATTACAAAACATTGAGAAGGAAGAAATCTTCCCCAACATGTTCTATGAAGCAAACATCAGCCTGATACCCAAACTAGCAAAAGACCCAACCAAAAAAGAGAACTACAGACCAATTTCACTAATGAATATAGATGCAAAAATATTCAGTAGAATCTTAGCCAACAGCTTACAGCTACACGTTAAAAAAAAATAACACATCACAATCAAGTAGGCTTCATCCCAGGGATACAAAGCTAGTTTAACATACACGAATTCATAAATGTAATTCACCATATCAATAGAGGTCAAAAAGACCATATTATCCTCTCAATAGATGCAGAAAAAGCATTTGATAAAATTCAGCATCCTTTTATGACAAGAACACTGAAGAGTTTAGGCATAGGTGGCACATTTCGTAAACTGATTGAAGCCATCTAAGACAAACCCACAGCTAATAACATGACGAATGGAGTAAATTGAAAGCTTTTCCACTTAGAACTAGAACCAGACAAGGATGTCCACTATTGCCACTACTATTCAACATAGTGCTAAAAGTTCTAGCCAATGCAGTCAGGCAAGAGAAAAATATAAAGGGCATCTAAATGGGGGCAGAGGACTTACTCTTTGCTGATGATATGTTCTCATATTTAGAAAACCCCTACAGACTCAACCAAAAGACTCTTGGAATGATCAAGAAAAAGTAAGATCTTGGCATATAAAATCAATGTTCACAAATCAGTAGTCTTCAATGTTCACAAATTGGTAGTATTTGTATATGCTAACAACAGCCAAACCGAGAAGCTTATCAAAGACAATTCCCTTCACAATAGTTTCAAAAAAAATGAAATAAATGAAATCCTAGGAATATACCTAACAAAAGAGATGAAGGATCTCTACACAGAGAATTATGAGACCCCAAGAAAAGAAATAGCAGAAGACATTAACAAATGGAAGAGCATACCATGCTCCTGGCTGGGAAGAATCAACATTGTTAAAATGTCTATACTTCCCAAAGGAATCAGCAGATTCAGTGCAATCCCCATTAAAATATCAACATTATACTTTGAAGAACTAGAAAAGATAGCTCTTTGTATGGAACCAGAAAAAATCCCATATAGCCAAGGCAATTTTTAGTAATAAGAACAATGCCAGAAGCATCACTCTACTAGACTTGAGGCACAAAAATAGAGACATAGACATTTGGAACCAAGTAGAAAACCAAAGATGAAACCTACCTTTTATAGCCATTTGATCTTTAATAAACCAAACAAAAGCACACACTGGAGAAAAGAATCCCTATTCAATAAATGTTGCTTGGAGAACTGGAAAACCACATATAAAAGATTGAAATTGTACTCACACCTTTCACCACTTATAAAAATTGACTTAAGATGGATAAAAGACTTAAATTTAAGACATGAAATGATAATCCTAGAAGAAAGTGTGGGAAAAATGTTTGAGTAAGTCGGCCTGGGAAAAGATTTTATGAAGAAGACTTCAGTGGCAATCACAACAACAACAAAAATAAACAAATAGGACTTAATTAAACTGAAAAGCATCTGCACAGTTAAGAATACAACAAAGCAAACAGAATGGAAAGAGATATTTAAAGTTATGAATCTGGCAAAAGTTTGATAACTGGGATCTATAGAGAACTCAAATCAATCAACAAAAAAAGAGCAAACAATCCCATCTATCACTGGGCAAGACACATGAACAGAAACTTCTCTGAGGAGGACAGGCAAATGGCTAATGAACATATGAAAAAATGCTCATCATCCCTGATCATCAGAGAAAGGCAAATCAAAACCACCCTGAGATAACACCTGTAAGATTTGCCCACATCACAAAGTCATGTGGCAAGAGGGGAACACTTTTATATTGTTAGTGGGACTGCAAACTAATATAGCCTCTATGGAAAGACATATGAAGAATCCTCAAAGAACTTGAATTAGACCTCTCATTTGACCCCAGAATCTCACTACTAGGTATCTACCCAGAAGAAAAAAAGACATTTTATCATAAAGACATTTGCACTAGATTGTTTATTGTAGCTCAATGTACAATTGCCCAAATGTGGAAACAACCTAAATGCTCATGAACTTAGGAATGGATTAAGAAACTGTGGTATATGTATACCATGGAATACTATTCAACCGTATAAAAGATAGAGACTTCACATCTTTTGTATTAACTTGGATGGAGTTAAAATAAATTCTTCTTAGTAAAGTATCACAACAATGTAAAAGTAAATATCCAATGTGTCAATGCTAATATGAAGCCAGTAGATGATCTAATTCATGCCCAGGGAGGAGAAAAACTCATTTCAATTCAAGTTGGGTGCAGGGGGAAAAAGTGAGGGTGCAGAGGGGAGGAGAGGGGTTCGCATGCTCCTGCTTAATGGGCACAATATAGGGGTGTATAGCACACCTTTTGGGTGTGGGATACAACTACAAAAGAGACTCTACCTAACAAATTCAAATATTGTGATATGGTTGTTTACACCCTCACATTAACCTGGAATTAAAAAAATAAAAAGGTGAAAGGAAAAAAAAAAAGCAATATTAAAACAATTCTCACTTACTTCCAGACACCACCTAACTAAATCCCCTGTTCCACAAACCATTACTGTAGCTTTGATGGAACCAGGAACTGATTTCAGTAACTTTTTCCTACTGTGGTAGATGCTGGCCAGGGTACAGAGGCTATACACTGACTACCTTAGTGTCCTTGCTCCACCTCTGACTCATAGAGCCTAACTTTGTACATTTAAATGTTAGATCTCAGTTTGGTTACAGTGCCAGCCATGTACACTGAAGCTGGTGGGTTCAAACACAGCCCTGGTCAGCTAAAACAACCATGACAACTGCAACAAAAAATTGCACTGCACTGCACTGTGGTGGGCACCTGAAGTCCCAGCTACTTGGGAGGTTGAGTCAAGAGAATTGCTTAATCCCAACAGTTTGAGGTTGCTGAGATCTGTGACACTATGGGCACTCTACCAAGGGTGACATAGTGAGACTGTCTCAAAAAAAAAAAAAAAAGTTAGATCTCCCCAAAGTGAACATGGGAAGTATGTAACATACATGTTTGATTACTATGTATACATGAAATATCCTTGTGAATGTTCATAGCTCCTCCTGTAACCTGTTGAATGTATATTCTTGTCGATCCACTCAGGATAAATTCCTGTCTCATGCCTTCTCCTTTGAAGTGCCTGTCATTTGTCTCTGCTAAAGACTACGTTGCCCAGCCTTGCAGGCTGAAATCCTTTATAAGAAATAAAGCATGGCTCTCCAAATTTATGAACTTTTTTTTTTTTTTTGAGACAGTCTCACTATGTCGCTCTTGGTAGTGTGCTGTGGCATCACAGCTCACAGAAACCTCAAACTCTTAGGCGTAAGCGATTCTCTTGCCTCAGCCTCCCAAGTAGCTGGGACTACAGGTGCCCACCACAATGCTCAGCTATTTTTTTTTTGTTGTTGTTGCAGTTGTTTAGCTGGCTCAGGCCAGGTTTGAACCTGCCATCCTTGGTGTATGTGGCTGGCACCATAACCACTATGCTACAGGAGCCAGTCAAATTTATGAACTCTTATCTTTTCAGTCAATTGATGGTACACTTAAATAGGTAAACTGTAATAAAATCTTAAAGCTCTCCTGCACATACTGACTGCCTGGATCCCCTGTTGGCCAAGAGAATCCCTGCAACTGAGTTGCTGGCCACTAGAAAGGAGATCAGACATGTCTCAGCATGCCCCTTCCCTTCTTCCAGAAGTCCTCTGTGACTCATTACCAGGCTTAAGGCTATGCAAGACCTACCTGCAGGTCCTCAATATCCACAGCAAACCACCTGAGTCTGGGAATATGTCTTGTGGTTGGTCTCTGATAATAGACTCTTCTTATAACTCAGCATTCTTTTTGTTGACAAAACAAAATTGACAAGCCTCTTGCTAGATTAAACAAAAACAGAAAAGTAAGGATTCTAATAAGCCCAAATAAAAACAAAAAAGGAGAACTCACAACCAATATTACAGAAATGCAGAACATCATCTCAGAATACTATAAAAACATCTCTATGCCCACAAACTTGAAAATGTGGAGAAAATAAACAAATTCCTGGAAATACACAACCTACTGAGGTTCAACCAGGAAGAAAGAGAACTCCTGAACAGACTAATGTCAAATGCTGAAATTGAAGCAGCAACAACAACAAAAAAAATCCTCAAACCAAAAGAAGTCCTGGATCAGATGGTTTCAGACCTGGATTTTACTGACCCTCCAAAGAGGACCTCATACATAAGTGCAGAAATTATTCCATAACAATAAGAAGGAAGGAGTCCTCTCCAACTTGTTCTTTAAAACTAGCATTACCCTGATACAAAAGCCAGGTAAGGGCCCAATTAAAAAAGTAGAGACCAATATTCTTTATGAATATAGTTGCAAAAATTCTCAATACAATTTTAACAAACCGAATTCAGTAGCATATCAAAAAAGTAATTCACCATGACCAAGTGAATGGATGGTTCAACATATGCAAATCTATAAATATAATTCACCACATAAATAGATGCGAAAATAAAGACAATCTTATCCTTTCAATTGATGCAGAAAAAGTATTTGACAAAATTCAACACCCTTTCATATGTACTCTTTAGTTATTTTAATATTTTCAACTATGATTGCAGACACATGTATTTTTCTTTGGAGATCATTTTTGATTTAAATGTTTTTAAGGCCACTTCATTAGATGCACCTAAGTGTAAGATTACTATATTTTCCTGTTGAATTGAAGCTTTCATCATTAAAGAGTGGTAATTTGCATTAGTAAAGTAAATTTTTTTGACTTAAAATCTACTTTTCTCAAATAAGGAAAGCAAAACAAACTTCCTTTTGGTTAATAGTTGCATGATACATTATTTTATATTATTTTACTTTCAACCTTTCTCTATTTCTGTTTCTGTCTCTTTTAGGTGTTATTTAGTTGTGCTTTGTTTTAATACATACTGATGATCTTTATGTTTTAATCAAAAAGTTCATTTCATTTTTATTAACTATAAATACTGATAAATTTAGGGTTAAACCAATTATTTTGTATCATGCTTTATATATGTCTTACCTATTTTATGACTATTTTCTCTTTATTATTGTCCTTTCCTATGTGACCAGTTTTTATTATTCCCTTTTCTTTCTTTGCTAGTTTAAATTTTATGCAAGTTTTTTTCTATTCTTTCATGGTTAATGTAGAAGTTACAACATGGATCCATTACCGTCAAAGTCCAACATTAACAACACTATTTCTCTCTTCCCAGGAAATATAAGAGTCTTGGAATTCTAACTCAGTTTATTCACTTTGAGTGAATTTATTATTTTTAATTATTGCCTTGTATTTTAACTCCATGTGTTTTGAAATCTGAATGAGATTATTATTTTCTTAAATAGAATGATTATTTAAATTTATTAATATCATTTATAATTTCCTTCAATTATGGTCTGTTTTTTTGTCTAATAAATACTTTTATTTCACTTTCATTTTTTATGTATATATCTTTTGTGATGGATTAGAGATCTAGGATGATAATTATTTACTTCTGCTTGGGGCCATATTGTTCCATTACTTTTTGTCTTTTATTTTAAGAAGTCAGCTATCTATTTAACTTTCATTCTTTTGAGAGGTATTTGCTTTTTGTCTTTGGCAGATTTAATTTTTTCCCCCCTTTTCTTTGGTTTATTGTAGTTTGAGTACAATGTGTTTAGGTATGGATTTCTTTTTATTTATTTTGCTTGTGATTCATTGGGCTTCCTTACATCTATAGTCGGTATCTTTTATTAGTTCTGAAAAATCCTTCATCATTATTTGTTCAAATATTCTTTGTCCCATTCTTTCTTTTCTCCTTTTGGAAGTCTAATTAATTTATGTTGGACCTTCGTATCATGTCATCTTTGTCTGTAGAAACTTTTCTATATTTTTAATTATTTTGTTTTTATTTTCTTCATTATTCTCATTAATTTATTCAGATTACTTCTGATATGTCTTCCAGTTAGTACTTCCTCTTTCATTTTTGTCTATGTTACTTTGCGGCAAAAACAAATTATTGAGTTCCTACTTTAAAAAAAAAGATTACAGTTCTAGAGTTTATATTTGCTTCATTAAAAATTTATTATGTCACTTTTTACTGTTTTGTTTTCTATTTTTATTGTTTTTGTTTCTTACTAAAATGTTCATGCTTGGCTTTTATTTTCTAGAATATTATATTCTGGGGTTGGTCCCAATATTTCAAATAATCATGCAGGCCTTTCTACTGCTTGTTATTTCGGCTGATTTTTTTGTTCATGGGGTCTTGTTTGGTAGGGTGCTTGGTTAATTTGTATTCTGTATTTGAAAAAAATTATTTGGAGAAATAATTTGAAGCCTGCAGATAAGATTTTGTTTGCCTCTGAAAGGCACATGGCACTATACATCTAAGTTCAAAATTCAAAGTTCGAGGTTACCTTGAGCCCTCCAGTGACCTAAAGCTGTACAAGGGTTGGTTCACTTCTGGTTTATCCTTTCTCTGAGGTTACAGACTGTTGGAACCCTAATTTAAATTAGGATACTTGTTGTTTTGGCTTCAGGGAGTCTCCAAAGGTAAGGCTCAGTTTTGAAGCTTTTTTCTCCCTTTCCTCTAGATAGTTAACAAATAACCTCCTTGAATGCTAGGCTTACCTCTTCTGGCTTTTTACTTTCTCCCAAGGTTTTAGCCCAATAATTTCCCATTGCTACTTTGTTTTTTGATCCTTTAAAAGAGAAGTTATTTAAATTTTGAGCAGTCTTTTTGGAAGTTTTATTCCAAATTCCACATTATCTAGAATTGGAGTCTAAGTATGCTAAGCCTCAATTCCAGGAAATGAAACTGGGCATTACTGGTATTACGGTGTGCTTATAGGGACTAGAGCTGAGCCTTGTCAGTAAGACAATCAAACTGAGCAGTTACCACGTGCAGGGACCTCTGCTAAGTGTTGGGGTTACTGAAATGAATCAGCTGGAGGACTTGCCCTCAAGGCACTTCAGAGTCTATAAACACAAGAGCATAATGTTGCATATAGAGCAAGATGTTCTATGCCACAACCCTTTAATACAGTTCCTTATGTTGTGGTGACCCCCAACCATAAAATTATTTTCATTGCTACTTCATAACTATAATTTTTCTACTGTTATGAATCATAATGTAGATATTTGATATGCAGGATGTATTTTCATTGTTACAAATTGAACATAATTAAAGCATAGTGATTAATCATAAAACAATATGTAATTATATACTGTGAAATATTTATTTCTAATTACAAATAAATGAAATTTTGTCTTGAAGCATGGTGTAGCATGGGTAATGATCTTAATATAACAACAGTAAACTGCATTGCTACATTGTGTGACAGTATGCGTAAAAAGCCAGTGTCAGTGTGAAGATTGAGATTGCATCTTTCTCACCAGATCAGAAATTCTCGGGGCGGTCTTTGAAAGAACACAACAAAGATCACCTTCCACAACAAGTCTACTTCTGTATTTAGACCTGATAAAGCTGGAAAACCTTGTTTCACAAAGATATGTTGTTGGAAATGGAAGAAGAAGGCAAAACACAGTCTCAGACAGAACAGGATATGACTGCAAACACTTGATCCAGAATGTTGTAACTGGCATTGTAGAGAAGTCAGTTCTTGCTGTATCACTGTTAATAAGATCAATGAACTCCTCTTGTGCTGTCTCAGGAACATCTTCAACTTTGTGCCTGGGCTTCTGGCAAGTGCAAATGGGGTATCAGGTAGGTTTGGAAAGTACGATGAAATTTCATCTACAAGCATGTGCAAGTGTTCTTCACAGAAATTATCATTGTAATGCTTTTGTCTGGTTCAATGTCACGTTTCTCAAAGAAAGCAGATCAGGTAGTCAACTCATCCAACTTTTTTTGCCAAAGCTGAAGTTTCATTTGGAATGATCAGATATATCCAGAAAAATTGAGGCATGTTGCATTTGGTCCTTGCAGTGATAAATTTAAACTCATTCAAAATGGCAAAGATGTCAACCAAGTAAGCTATTTTCTGCAGTTCACTTTTATTGCTGAAAATTGCTTTGAACTGTGGTCTTGCTTTCTGATTAAAAAATGTTCTGAATTCATTACAAAGCTCAAAAACATGTTTTAAAACTTTTCCTCTCAACAACCATCTCACTTTGGTGTGAAATAGCAGAGCATTGTTTGCCCATCCAACTTGTTGCAGAGTTGTGAAAACAGTAAACTGTTTAAAGTGCTCGCTTTTACAAAATTGACAGAACTTATGATGCTTTTCATCACTTCTTATAACTCTTGCGGCAGCATCTTCATTGCTAATATTTGCAGATGAATCATACAGTAGTTCCGATGACTTTTGGTGATTCATTCAGTACCAAACATTGAAATCCAGATTGACATCCTAGCATAGCTGGAGCACCATCTTTACAAACACCACAAATCTTTCCCAAGAGATCTTATGCTCTTTCAGAAATGAACCAACTGTGTCAAATACATCATGTGCAGCAGTTGTCATTTCAAGAGGTTAGCAAAAAAGAAACTCATCTTTAAAGTCGCCATCATTAATATACCTCACGTAAACCAGTAACTGTGAGCAGTTTGCAATGTCTATAGATTCATCAAGCTGGATACTAAATATTAGAAGTGGAGCAGATTTAATTTCCTGGATTACCTGATCAACAATATCAGCAAACATGTCATCTATTCTTCTGCGGATGGTGTTGTTAGATAAGGAAATTGCACTCAATTTCATAACAAATTCATCTCCAACCATAACTTGAACAATGCCTTTGGCCACTGGCAACAGTAAATCCTCAGCAATGGTGTGAGGCTCTGGCGATTCTGAGGGCCACCAGATATGAAGTTTCAACCGCTGCTATGTTTTGTTTGTGGTACTTGCCACCATTGTCAAGTCTGGCTTTCTTGAGTCCATCAGCTTTGCTTCTAAAATAGTTGATATCCTTGCTGGCAAAACTTGAATGCTTGCTATCAAAATGGATTTTAGTTGGTTCAGCCTATAGATTTGGCTGATAGAACTTCACAACAAATAACACATTGTGGTTTCTCAATTTCTGCTATAATTATTGAGGTAAAACCATACTGTAAAAAATCCTCACTATATTTTCTTTTCTTAATGTTCTTCTCTACATGATCCATGGATTCCATGATTGTCATGGAATGGTTTGCTAATGAAAATAATATATAACAATAGCTTTAATAATATGGAAGGTGATACATGGCATAGTTCAGTCAATACAGTTCATTAAAGTTTCCTATGATTTACCATTCTCTGTTTTTTTTTTTTTCCAACACCATAAAATCCCTGCATTTATTTCAAATATCTATAGACTGTATATTGATGTACAGCTCATGGGAGAATCTGTTCCTAAGTAGAAGGCAAATTTCTGCCATTGATAGTTTTCATTTGAGGCAAATAGATTATTTGAAAGTACAAAATCATTTTTAACTGACCAATTCCATAACTCTGTTGTTTTTTTTTTTTTAACATACCTGTTACTATCACAAGGGGGCAATATTCACATCAACCACAGCTGAATATAAAAAGATGGATCAGCATCCAGATTAAGTTCCCATGGTACAGATTTTTTTTTCTGCAGTAGTTGATAATTTTACAGTACATGATTTTACATTTACCCAGTAATTATAATTCGTGAGGTTTTGTTTTATCTCCAATACTGCTGCTTTCAACACAGTATCTGCTTTTAACAGAGTAGCTACTTTCTACACAGCAGCTGCTTTTTACACAGTAGCTGCTCTCTACGCATGTGTGACTGATTCACATAGGTACATTATGGCTCCAACTCTGTCACATACACCTGTATTTGTATGGAGTGTATGTGATGGGGTTGGCGCAATGATGTCATCATGCCGGGTACTGGTATGTGGGCGTATGTACATGTCTCCCGCCTGGAGACAGATAGAGGAGCTATGTCTGGGTTCCTAAGACCATCGGAAATATGTGTTTTAGGTGACCTCTGTAAAAGGGGTTGTGACCCACAGGTTGAGAACTGCTATTCTAAAAGTTACCTGGAGAGAAAATTCTGTGGAATCTCACTTCTGACAGGTGAAATTAGGGACAGTTTCAAGCAGAAGTGATTTTTAAGCTGAATTTTGAAGGATGGATATGATAGGAACATTCTAGATTGGAGAAACAAAGACTAATGGTCAGCAGAGGATGAATACCTCAAGGGGAGCAGAAGAGTCTCATTTGGTTCATTTGGGCACTTTGTACTCTCCTGCCCCCTTTCTGCTTCAAATTTTTAATAGTCCAGGGTGCAGTATGTTTCTAAGGGAGCACTCACTCCAAAGTGGATTTGACTGTGCTGTTGAAATTCTGAGTGCTGGAGAGGGTCTGGACGTGGGAGGAGAAGGAGGGGTGTTGGTGCCTGTGCATGGACCAGGTGCATTAGTATCAAATGACATTTGTGTAATAGATTGATAAGCCTGCTCAAAGTCTCTAAAAAGCTCATTCATAAGGCATACTAACCAGCTTTGTGGGTCTTTAAAGAATGCTAACTCTCGCAGAACACCCACCATTCCCATGTGTGTGCTGTGACACTTTTCTCTTGGCTCTGGTTGCATCTCTGGCTAGGAAGCCTGAGAGACTGACTCAGCCTTCTGTTGACAACCCAAGACATCCTAAAAAATACACATGAGGAGGGAAGTTTGCAAACAGATTTTGCATTTTGAAGTCTAATTGTTAGTGGAACAGTAGTTCTTAGATCTGTAGGCTGACATTCCAGCCTGGAACTTTATTATTCTAGTGAAATGCCAGCAAAAGGTTTTTCTCCTTACAATTTAGATTCAGCCTCTAGAGGGTACAAAGATGAAGCTACAAATGGAGAGGGAGTTCTTGCATTTTTTTCTTTCACTACATTTTATTTTATTGAGCATATTCAAGCACAAGGCTAAGAATAGAGAATAATACAATACTGCTATACCTACTACCTGAGTTTTGTCAAATTTTAACGTAGTGTTATATTTGATTGAACTTTCTTTCTTTTCTTTTTTCAGAAAGAGTCTGACTCTGTTGCCCAGGCTGAAGGGCACTGGTGTGATCACAGTGCACTATACCCCCCAACTGGGCTCACGTGATCCTCCTGTCTCAGCCTCCTGAGTAGTTGGGACTACAGTTGTGTGCCACCACACCCAGCTAATTAAAAAAAATTTTTCCTTTGTAGAAACAGGGGCCTCACCATGTTTCCCAGGCTGCTCTCAAGCTCCTGGCTCCAAGAAATCCTCTAGCCTAGGCCTTCCAAGTGCTGGGATTATATGATTGAGCCTCCAGAGAATTCAAGACCCCCTGTGTACCAGCAGCTAACACCAGTACCCTCTCTTCTTCCCTAGAGGTTAGTGCTGTCATGACTTTGAGGGTCATTTCCATGCATGTTGTTTCATACTTTTCATAAATATTATGAAGCACTGTTAAGCTATATAAGTGGAATAATGTTACTGATATAATTGCACTTATTTCTCATTTCCCTTCTTCCCTTTTTGTTTTCTCTCTTTTCTTCCTCTCTTCTCTGCCTTCTATTGGCTTAATAGTGTCTTCAAAACTTTTTTTTATTAGGCACATGGGGAATGATGTGTCATGACTGCACCAGGTCTAGGAAACTTGATTTGGAAACTATAGCTAAGGTGTCTGGTGTTTAAATGACTTAGTGACTCACGCCTGTAATCCTAGCATTCTGGGAGGTCAAGGTGGGCGGATTGCCTAAGCTCACAGGTTCAAGATCAGCCTGAGTAAAAGCAAGATCCTGTCTCTAAAAATAGCTGGGCATTGTGGTGGGCACCTGTAGCCCCAGCTACTCAGGAAGCTGAGGCAAGAGAATCGCTTGAGCCCAAGAGTTTGAGGTTGCTGTGAGCTATGATGCCATGGCAGTCTATTGAGGGCAGCAAAGTGGGACTCTGTCTCTAAAATAAATAAATAAATAAATAAATACTTAAATATACTTTCAAAAAATAATGACATTTCCTTTCCTCCACCAAACATGGATAAGGGTTTATGAATTGAGATATTCATAGAATACCTACTACTTTTTGCTATTAGTATTTGCAGTTTTAGTTTCCTTTTTAACATAAAAAAAATCAGATTTTAAATGGTTGATAAAATTTACTAATGTATTTTACTAATTTCTGTGTGTTTCACTATTGTTTGTTCTATTTCATATTTTCCATTTGGGTTTAAATATATCCTTCAATACACCTTTTAGTGAAAGTGTATATATAGTAGACTCAGTCTTTGAATGTTTAAATGTCTATATGTTGCCTTTTTTCTAAAAGATACTATGAAATTTTAGAGGGATACTTTGAGTATATTATTTAGTTTTGTTCTGGCTTAGTTGTTGCTGATAAAAGTCACGGTTGGTCTAAGTATCAGTTAAACTGCTTGGAAAGTATTTCTTTTAGAGTTCCTTTAAAGTTGCTTCAATTTTGGCAACCCTGCAAGGAGAGAGAAGAAAATTGTCTCTCCACCTTCTGACTTCCATGTCTAGTAACTTTTTATTGCTTCATTCCATTCTTCATTTCCTCTGAATTCCAGAACAGATTCTAAAGTCTGCCCTGCATAGCAATGTCTGGTTCTATCAATTCTTCCCTTTAACTCCTTATATTGGGCTGATAACTTTTATTTTTGTGTTACAGGCATCTATTGCTGTGTAACAAGTCACCCCCAAATGTGATGGTATAAAACAATGACTATTCTATTCTGTAAGTCAGGAATTTATTGATTTTACTTTTTTTTTTTTTTTTGAGATAGTCTCACTCTGGCGCCTTTGGTAGGGTGCTGTGGCATCACAGCTCATAGCAACCTCCATATCTGGGGCTTAAGTGATTCTCTTGCCTCAGCCTCCCAAGTAGCTGGGACTATAGGCACCTGCCACAATGCCTGGCTATTTTTATTGCAGTTGTCACTGCTGTTTTAGCTGGCAGTGGCCGGGTTCTAACCTGACACCCTTGGTATATGGGGCCAGCACCCTACCCACTGAGCCACAGGTGCCGCCCTTGATTTTACTTTTTAAGGGCAAGTTACATTTAATATTTTTGTATGTATTGTCATACATACATACTTTTCATTCTTATTGACAATGATAAAGTTCTCAACTTTTTTTTTTTTTTACTGACTTACACTTAGTTCCTATGAAATATTTTAGGTAAAGGGTATGATTCTTTCTTTTTATTTCTGAGTGCTACTGAATTGGAATCTAGATGCTTTTCTACAGGAAATCTTCTCCTTTAGAATCTGCTGATTAATAAACTATAAATCAAGAAATACTTTGGAAAGTATCATGAAAATATGTACTGACTTTTTAAAAAAAATATGATATAGATGACTTTTGACTATGATATGGATGACTTTTAAGTGGATCTTGAAAATAAAGACCAGTTTATATCCTCAGATTGTCAAAATGTCAGATGCTTAAACAGCCAAACAACCAAGCTCTCATGAATACTTTAGTGGAGTTGATTGATGGCTTATTTGTATTTTACAAATAGATTGTAATAGATTGTAATAGATTTAGCTTTAAACATGTTTCATTTTTTGTGTTGGTACTGTGAGTCAGGAATTTGTAAAGGGCACATGGGGAATGATGTGTCATGACTGCACCAGGTCTAGGGCCTCCCACTAGGAAAGCTTTGAATGGCTGAAGCTGACTTACATGGCCAGGAGCTAGAGTCTTCACTCACACATCTGCTACCTGGTGAGGATGACTCAATGGCCACAGCAAATAGAAATGTTCACCAGAACACACCTTTTGGCCACACCCTGTGGCTTGGGCTCAGACATGATAATCTCAGGACAGCTGGACTTCTCACATCATCTGTCCTAGTTCCAGTGTATGGTCACTTATGATCTACCTTTGGAAGTCTCATGGCATCTCTTCTACCATACTGTATTGGTGAAAACTTGCACTGCCCAGTATAATTTACACTGGTCGTATGTGCCTATGAGTACTTGAAATGTGGCTAGTTTGAGCTAAGACATGCAGTAAGTATAAAACACACTCTGGGGCAGCGCCTGTGGCTCAAAGGAGTAGGGCTCTGGCCCCATATACTGGAGGTGGTGGGTTCAAATCTGGCCCCAATCAAAAACTGCAAAAAAAAAAAAAACAAAAAAAAAAACCCACAAAGACAAAACAAACAAACAAAAAAATACACACGCTCTGGATTTCAAAGACTTTGTGTTAGGGTTGGTCAAGGGTAAAGAGGTGCAAGCAGGTGGCTGAAGACTGAGCGTGGAGAGTGGGAATTTAATTTATAGCTAGGAATACAACTGCAGCTGGGAACTGTTCCCTAGTGGGAACAATAGCAAAAAGTCCCTATAACTTGTTACCATATAATTAACACTGCAAATTTCAACCTTCTCTGTCCTTCAGGAAGGTTTGGGGAAGACATCAAGGTAGTAAGGAGTTTATTGTGTAACCTTAATCTGTCAATAAACCCAAAAGGTGGGAAATAAAACCAATCTTGCCAGGAGAAAAGGGGGACAAACTAGTGTGCCTAGACTCTGAGTCTTTCTCCATGGGTGGAGTCTGAGCTCTTACCCTCTCTGGAGCATATTTTCACTTTGTGTAGCTTCCTTCTTTATGTTCATTCTATATTTCCTGTTTGTATAAGATTGCTTTGTGTTATAGTCACTCCATCATCAGCTCAACTAGATACTAGTACTCTTTCCTGACACTGGGAGCTGGGGGACCAGGGGACAGCTGGGACCTCCTTTTGATGGGGGGAATCCCAAGGGATACCCTGCTGGGATGCAGCCTTAGCAATTGGAATGGCTAAGTTGGAGAATCTGAAAAGAAAAAAAGCTTATTTTTTGTATGCTTCATAACTGTAATTTGGAGAAAAAATAGACCTATGCTTTTTGATTTTGATAAGCAGGACTAATTTCTGGTATTGTGAGTTTGATGATAACAGCCAGGTTTATTGGCAAAAATGCTCATGAGTTTAATTTTGGAGGTCTTACTAGTGTGAATATGTGGTTTTCATAAGTCATAGAATAATACATTTTGCAAATATAAATAAAATAGATACAAATATATCCTTATCACAAATAATTCAGAGTTTCCTGTTTATGTTCTCTACTAAAATTTAATTTATAAGAGATTTATTAGAGATGGAAATTCTGGAAGTCTGGTCAATGCATATAGTTCTGTAAGGATGTGTTGTGAAAAAGGCATGAAATGTGTACTTACTGAGAATATATTTACATATGCAATTTTATCTAAGTCAGAGGTTGTTTTAAAGTTGATTCAATGTATGGATTTGAAAAAAACAAGATAAAAAGGGAATGTAAAAAAGTCTATGAATATGGAAATATGCTTTTTACAAAGAAAGGATTGAATAGAGAGAAATGGTTTTGTGTGGGAAAAAGAAACAGTAAGTAGGAGAGAGAGAGAGATGTGAAGAAAGTCAAGGATAAGAAGATGTATTTTTGAAAAGGAAAGTAAAAAGGAAAGAGAATAATATTGTATAAAAAGGATTTTATATGAGAGATTTTGTCGTAAAGTAACTGATGGCCTAAGAAAAGGAAAGTTTGGGACAAAGGCAGAGATAGCCCAGGTATTTGCAGATGGTCTGTGTAAATTGTAATAAGGTTTGTGAAAGGAAATTTAGAAAGAAATTTGTGTGGAAAACATGGAAAGTCTGTTATACTTTGGCTGTCACCTCCTGCCTGCTTTAAATCAGCAGTTACAAAGGCCTGAGTGGCATTACGGAACTCAAGGTTAACGGGAACAGCCAGCTCTGATAACAGCGTAATAAGGGTGGAGAATGTAAATGAAAGTCTCATTTTCTGTAACTTTTCCCTAGTCTCATTAAGTAGAAATTTTAGATCTGGCCTAGAAAAGAGCCACAACATAATTAAAAGGTTGAAGAGGTGGTGGATCATTTGAAGTCCAAGGATAAGAGCCTCAGTGTTCTAAGTAAAAGGTTGCCATAAGTTCTGGCCTAGGGCAGACATTCCTTTCCTTACTTTTCCTTCTTACCTACCCTCAATAATTTGGGGCCTTTCTGTCCTTATAATCCCTCCCTACAGAGACTGGAGGGAGGATTTGGGAGCCAAGGGCAGGGATTTCCCTATGTTTGTCGCAGGGCACAGAGACAAAAGGAATTGGCTATGGGGGGATGGACTGGAACACCCCCACAGTCAAGGATGGTACACTGGGGCTAGGGATGCCTGGTCTGGTAACTAGGCAGGGAGGCAAGGGCAAGGCCTTAAAAAGTGGCCTTAGCCTCAAATAACAGAGAAATCAGTGTAGGGCCTTATGAAGCCACCTCTGATCAACCCTATTCTGCTGGTCACAGGGACTCCTTGTCTGACAGGAGGCCTACTCTTTTTTCTTCACAGAAATCATGGGACAGAAAGCCTCATTCTCCACCAATACTTCCCTGGAATGTTTTTTTTAAAACTGTAGATTCCTCAGACTCAACAGTCTTGGCAGAAAGAAACTAGTGTTTTTCTACAACACAGCCTATGCCCAATACCAGCTGTTGTGTGAGAATCCTGGCCTAAGAATGGGAGCTTTAACCCAAACACCATCCTTAAGTTACACCCTCTTTGTAGAAGAGAGGGAAGGTGGTCAGAGGTTCCCTATGTTCAGGCTTTTGTTTATCTCAGGAATGATCCCCAATATTGTGAATCTTGTGTGGAAAAGTGTCAACTCACAGGGACAGGAAAAGGTCTCACTGGGTCTTTGACTCCAGACAAACCTCACACTTTAGGGCAAGGATCAGGTGAAGACAGGAATTGTGTCCGTTCTTTTAGCACCAGAGGAGCCCCAGGGCCCACTGACATATGATCCAACCTCTTCTCTTTATCTCCCTCTTCTGGATACTAAATTGCCTTGTATGTCCTTTGCAGGAAATATCAGGACTCACACGGCAGCCTGTGCAGGGTCACATTTCATTCTAGATGGGGAATCTCAAGGTGTGTAAAGATAGGGAGCTTCTCTCCCAACTCGGGATATTCATAGGGGCGTTTGAACACCTGTCTATTGTTTTTGATTTAACCTGAAGAGATATGTGGATCTTACTCTCATATTGCTGTTCACTAAATGAAAGAAACAGGATTTTGGCAGCTGATTGGGTCTATGGAGACCAATTCCATACCCTAAGTCAATGGCTTCCACCTAGAAATCAGGCATTTCCTTAAGGAGAAAGCAGGATGGAACCACTAAATGAGATCAAAGAGGACCTGACCTCCACAGCCACATGCTAGTGTGTCTTATGGGAGCCTGATAGCTCTGCAAGTAAAACCAGTCAACTTTTCCAAATTAACAGAGGTGGTTCAAGGAAGGAGGAAAGCTCAGTAACATTTAGAGAAAGAATCACTGAAAGTTATCAAAAAGTATACCCCATGTCAGCAGAGGCAGAAATAGTAATAAATACTCATTTCATTAACAACTCTGACTCTGGTATCTGTAGGAAGCTCCAGAAGTTGGCCTTGGTAAGTTGACCTGGCTACTGTCTACAATAACTGAGGTATGGAGCACCAAAAGGCAAAATTACTGGGAGAAGCTATCATCACAATGGCCTCCCCAGCCACTCTGAAGGGCCCCAGGGATGGTGGCAAGACCTGTTACTGGTACAGGAAATCCAGACACTTTAAGAGAAAGCCAGCCCCAGAAGGACCAAAGGTAAAGTGAGAAAGGCCATGAAACCCAGGTGGCTCTGTCCCAAATGTGGACAACCAGGCCACTAGGCCCAGGACTGTCCCTCAATAATAGGGTGCCAGTCATGAATGACCAGGCCTGAAGGGGCCCAATTCTACATTTGTTCCCAGTCTGCCATCCAGATCACACATGTAGAACCCCAGGTGACCTTGGATGTGCCTAGGAAGCAAATAGAGTAGAACCTCTGTGAGTTGACCACCCAAGGGACTGCAACAAACTGGTCAACATACAGAGATAATCAGCCTATGGAACTAGGCTATTGTACTGATACATACATGTGGTGCATGTCTGGTCTATGAAAATTAGGTCAACTTAAAGGAAATCATCAAATTTGGGGGGTAAAATGATAATGAAGACACAAATTATTAAAACTTATGGGATACCGCAAAGGCAGTCCTAAGAGGGAAATTTATAGCATTAGAAGACATCATCAAGAAAACAGAAAGAGAGGAAGTCAACAACCTAATGGGACATCTCAAGCAACTGGAAAAGGAAGAATAATACAACCTCAGAAGAAGAAAAGACATAACCAAAATTAGAGCAGAACTAAATGAAATTGAAAACATAAGAATCATTTAGATCAACAAAACAAAAAGTGGTTTCTTTGAAAAAATTAATAAAATTGATAAACCTTTGGCTAGCCTAACCCGAAACAAAAAAGTAAAATCCCTAATATCATCAACCAGAAATGATAAAGGAGAAACAACAACAGATATCACAGAAATAAAAAAAAAAAAACCTCAATGATTACTACCAAAAAACTCCATTTTCAGTAATATGAAAATCTGGAGGAAATAGACCAATACCCAGAAGCACACCACCTTCCTAGACTCAGCCAGGAAGAATTAGAAATTTTGAATAGACCTATATCATGTTCTGAAATAGCATCAAATGTACAAACTCACCCCCAAAAGAAAAGTACAGGACCAGATGGCTTCACATCCGAATAATACCAAGCCTTGAAAGAAGAACTAGTACCTATATTACATAACCTTTTCTCAAAACACAGAAAAAGAATGAATCCTCCCCAGCGCAATTCTATGAAGCAAATATCACCTTGATCCCCAAACCAGGAAAAAACCCAACAAAGAAAAGAAACTATAGACCAATATCATTAATGAATATACATGCAAAAATGTTCAATAAGATCCTAGCAAATAATTCAACAATACATCAAAAAATTATACACTATGATGAAGTTGGTTTTATCCTAGGGTTACAAGGTTGGTTCAACATATGTAAATATATAAATATAAAACACTACATAAATAAAATAAAAAACAAAGACCATATGATTCTCTCAACTGATACAGAAAAAGCTTTTTATAATATCCACCATCTTTACATGATTAGAACCCTTAAGAAAATAGGCTTAGCGGGGACATTTCTTAAACTGATAGAGGCCATCTACAGCAAACCCACAGCCAGCAACATATTGAATAGAATAAAATTGAAAACATTTTCACTCAGATCTGGAACTAGACAAGGATGCCCATTGTCACTACTGCTATTCAACATAGTAATGGAAGTCTTAGCCATTGCAATCAGGCAAGAGAAAGGGATCAAGGGCATTCAAATGAGGTCAGAGGAGGTCAAACTCTTACTCTTCATGGATGACATAGTTTTATACCTGGAAAACCCCAGAGACTCAACTACAAAGCTATTAGAAAGAAATCTAAGAAATCAAGAAATATAGCAGTGTCTCAGGATACAAAAGCCATACTTAAAAATCAGTAGCTTTTATATATGCAAAAAATGGTCAAGGGCTGTATTGCTTTTATGGTAGTGCCAAAGAAGATGAAATACCTGGGGATTTACTGAACAAAGGAAATAAAAGATCTCTATAAGGAGAACTATAAAACTGTGAGAAAAGAAATAGCTGAAAATGTTAACAAATCGGAAAACATACCATGCTCATGGCTGGGAAGAATCAGCATTGTTAAAATGTCCATGCTACCCAAAGCAATCTACAGATTTAATGGAATCCCTATCAAAGCACCAATGTCATACTTTAAAGAACTTGAAAAAATAGTACTTTATTTTTATGGAATCAGAAAAAAACTTGAATAGCCAATACATTACTTAGAAATAAAAACAAATAAGAAGGCATCATGTTACCAGACTTCACTTTATACTATAAATCTATAATGATCAAAACTGCATGGTACTGGCACCAAAATAGAGATGTAGATATGTAGAACAGAATAGAGAACCAAGAGACAAACCCAACCACATATCATAATTTGATGTTTGATAAGCCTAACAAAAACATACATTGGGGAAAAGATTCCCTATTTAACAAATGGTGCTGGGAGAACTGGCTAACAACGTGTAGAAAACTAAAACTGGACCCTCACCTTTCACCACTAACAAAAATTGCTTCTCACTGGATAAAAGATTTAAACTTAAGACAGGAAACTATAAAAAATATTAGAAGAGAGTGCAGGGAAAATGCTAGAAGATATTGGCCTGGGAAAATACTTTATGAGGAGGAAACCCCTGGCAAATGAAACCACACCCAAAATATATTACTGGGATCTGATAAAGCTAGAAATCTTCTGCACAGCTAAGGGAACTGCAGGTAAAGCAAACAGACAGCCTTTGGAATGGGAGATTTTTGCAGGTTATGTTTCTGACAAAGGCCTGATAACTAGAATCCACAGAGAACTCAAACTAATCAATAAGAAAGAACAAATAACCCCATTTCTTTGTGGGCAAGAGACTTGAACAGAAACTTCTCTAAAGTACTATTTATTTATTTATTTATTTTTTGGCCAGGGCTGGGTTTGAACCTGCCACCTCTGGCATATGGGGCCAGCGCCCTACCCTTTTGAGCCACAGGCACCACCCCTGAAGTACTATTTTTTCCAGATCCTTCTAATATAACAGTGTTACTTTCATAGGGATTGCATTAAAATTATATATTGCTTTGGGTAGTATGGACATTTTAACAATGTTGATTTTTCCCAGCCATGAGCATGGTATGTTTTTCCATGTGTTAACATCTTCAGCTATTTCTTTAGTCACAGTTTCATAGTTGTCTTTATAGAGATCTTTCACATCCTTTATTAGGGAAATTTCCAAATATTTCATCTTCTTTGGCACAACTGTAAAAAGAATATAGTCCTTGACTATTTTTTCAGCTTGACTATTGTTGATATATATAAATGCTACTGATTTGTTAAGTATTGATTTTGTATCCCGAGACACTGCTATATTCCTTGATCAAGAGTTTTTTGTAGTTGAGTCCCTGGGATTTTCCAGGTATAGGATCATATCATCAGTGAAGAGTGAGAGTTTGATCTCCTCTGACCCTATTTGGATACCCTTCTCTTGCCTGTTTGTGATGGCTAAGACTTCCATTACAATGTTGAATAGCAGTGGAGACAAAGGGCATCTTTGCCTAGTTCCTGATCTGAGTCTTCAATTTTATTCCATTCAATATGATATTGGCTATGGGTTTGTTATAGGTGGTCCCTATCAGTTTGAGAAATGACTCATCTAAGCCTATTTTCTTAAGTGTTCTGATCATGAAAAGATGCTAGATATTATCAAAAACTTCTTCTGCATCAATTAAGAGAATCATGTGATCTTTGTTTTCTACTTTGTTTATGTGATGTATTATATTTATGGATTTACATATGTTGAACTAACCTTGAGACCCTGGGATAAAACAAACTTGGTCATGGTGTATAAATTGTTTGATGTGATGCTGGATACAGTTTGCTAGGATCTTATTGAATATTTTTGCATTTATATTCGTTAATAATATTGGTCTATAGTTTTCTTTCATTGTTGGATCATTTCCTGGTTTGGGGATTAAGGGGATATTTGCTTTGTAGAATGAGTTGGGAAGTAGTCCTTCTTTTTCTATGTTTTGAAAAAGGTTATAATAAGGTACTAGTTCCTCTTTAAAGGTTTGGTAGAATTCTGATGTGAAGCTGTCTGGTCCTGGACTTTTCTTTTTTGGGAGATTTCGTATAGTTGATGCTATTTCAGAACTTAATATAGGGCTATTCAACATTTTCAATTCTTTCTGGCTGAGTCTAGAAAGGTGGCATGCTTCTGGGTATTGGCCTATTTCCTCCATATTTTCATATTTCTGAGAATAGAATTTTTTTATAGTATTCATTAAGTATAAATTCAAATTTGTGGAATTTCTGAAGTGTCTATTTTTATTTCTCCTTTATCATTTTGGATTGATGATATTAGGGATTTTACTTTTCTGTTTCTGGTTAGGTTAGCAAAAGTTTCATCAATTTTGTTAATCTTTTCAAAAAACCAACTTTTTGATTTGTTGATCCTTTGAATGATTCTTTTGTTTTCAATTTCACTTAATTGTGCTCTAATTTTGGTTATTTCTGTTCTTTTGCTGGGTTTGGGGTGGGAATGTTCTTTTTTTTCCTGTTGCTTGAGATGTCCCATTAAGTTGCTGACTTCCTCTCTTTCCATTCTCTTGAATAAGACTTGCAATGCTATAAATTTCCCTCTTGGGGGCAGAGCCAAGATGGCTGACTGCAGCTATCTTTTTACAGAAGCTCCTGTCCAGAAGGAGGCTTAAAGGACAGAAGTGTAGCAAGGGAGCTGATGGTTTGGAACAGAGCCAAGAGAGAAGATTGAAGAGCACACTTTAACCTTCCTGAGACAAGCTGTGACCCCCAAAATACAACCAAAAGGTACAAAATCCACCACCAAGCAGACGGGAGTCCCCTCCCCCACAACAAAGGCTCGCAGTTTACTCCATGCAAACAAGCGAGCAGAGTTCAAACTTCCTCCCACTCTATCCCACAGGAGACACCCCCTAAAAAACTGGACCTCCTACTTCTGCTGGCATGCCATGGCACCCTCCTGCCAGGCATAAAATTGTAAAACTGTATATATTCCCCACCTGCAACATTGAACTCTGAGGAGTCCCCATCCATGCACTCCGAGGTCTGGAGGTTTGTTACCTATGGAGTCCAGATTCTTGGGCATCCCCTTGAGAGAAGTAGAGGGGGAAAGGGCAGGTGCTCCTCTGTGTTGACTGTGGCACAGGCATGAGGAGAGGAGAGTTGGCTTGGAGGAAGCCAGTACAGCAACAGTGGCATCCTGAGCTGCGAACTGATGCCATTCCAGCCCTGTCTCTCTGGGTAACCAAAGGTTCCAGACAGCAGCCAGAGGCTGAACACTGATAACTTTCCTAAGTAAAGAGACCATTAGCACCAGCCCTCAGGGTGATACAGCTGAGACAAAGGCAGTGGGCGAGCAGAGTCTGGAATTGACACCTGAGTGTAAACTGCTATTTGTCTGCTGTCCAGAGCTAAATGCAGCCTCTGACTTGCAGAGGAATCTAGCTGGACAGAAGCCTAATTTAAACACGCAAGGCTCCCCTGCTGAACTCAGATTTCTGGCTGATTTTGGCAGTCATAAACCCCAGGAGCAGTTGCCTACTGGAGTGAATAGGGTCACATACCTGGGGGATTATGAGTGACTGGGTGAAAGGTGGGGAAGGAGGTATTAACCTTCCCAGACTAACCCATCTGCTGGGTGGGTCACTTTGCCTTCACGGAGCACTGGAGCAAGTTATATCTGAGCTGCGAGCGGACCCCTCTTATCTAGCTGCTGGAAACATTTGAACACTTCCACCTGAAATGGGTGCTGACTGGGACAACTGATTTGGATCCCTTAAACTGGGCAGACCACCCAGGGACTATTCAAAGGGGCACCCTGGGTGTATGGTTGAGGGAAGGTTTGATTTTCCTTGCCCAGTTGTTGTTTATGGGGGGTGGGGCAATTTAATTGCTGGTATTTCTCCACAGCTGAGACTTCAACCAAGGGAAACTGAATCACTTGTGTAGAACGGAGACCAGCTGAAAATAAGACAGAGCCACTTAGCCCCATCACACCAAGCAGGTCCCCAGTCTCTCAGGCCGTAACACCGTATGGGTCCTTGACAAACCTCAAGGGGAAAAGCCAAATGGGGTAAAACAATCATGAGGAGGAATCAGCGAAAAAGCTCTGGTAATATGAATAACCAGAATAGATCAACCCCCCAGAGAAAGGATGTGGCTGGTAATATGAATAATCAGAGTAGGTCAAACCCCCCCCCAAGAAAGGATGTCACAGATGAAACTGAAGATCCCCTATATAAACAGATAGCTGAGATGTCAGAAATTGAATTCAGAATTTGGATTGCAAATAAGATTAATAGAATAGAGGCAAAGATAGAAATAGAAATTCAAGGAGCATTCCAAAAGTTCACCCAATAGTTCAATGAATTCAAAGACAAAACCACCAAAGATTTTGAAACATTAAGGTAAGAGATTGCAGCCCTCAAATATCTAAAAAATATGGTAGAATCCCTTGGTAACAGAATGCAGCAGGCAGAAGAAAGGATCTCAGCTGTAGAAGACAAACCTGAATGTGCCCAAGCGTCCAAAGAGGAACAGAAATGGAAAGCAAAAACGGATCATTCTCTCAGAGAGCTCTGGGATAATTCAAAGAAAACTAATATTTGCCTTATAGGAATTCCTGAAGGTGGCAAAGTTGCTTCACAAAACACAGAGGCTCTTCTGCATAAAATTATGGAAAAGAACATTCCAGATATGCCAAGAGATCCTGAAATTCAGATATCAGACAGCTTGAGAACCCCAGCACAACTCAACCCAAATAAGACATCCCCCAGACACATCATAATTAACTTCACTATAGTTAACATGAAAGAGAAAATCCTGAAAGCAGCGAGACATAAGAAAACCATAACCTACAAGGGGAAGAATATTTGAATGACTGCAGATCTCTCTGCTGAAACCTTTCAGCTAGAAGAGGGTGGTCATCAACATTTAACCTCCTAAAACAAAATAACTTTCAACCCAGGATCCTGTATCCAGCTAAACTGAGTTTCATGCATGATGGAGAAATTAAATACTTTATTGACATTCATATGTTGAAGAAATTTGCCATAACTAAACCAGCTCTCCAGGAAATTCTCAGACCTATCCTCCATAATGACCAGTGCAATCCTCCACCACAAAAGTAAACTAACTCAGAAACTATTGATCAAATTCCAACTTGCACAGTGGCAAAAGGATTAAAAATGTCCACTGGCCTTTTGAACAACTCAACACCCAACATTCTACCAGGCTTATCAGTAATTTCAATCAATGTGAATGGCTTAAATTGTCCTTTAAAGAGGCACAGATTGGCTGATTGGATACAGAAACTCAGACCAGACATCTGTTGTATAGAAGAATCTCATCTTACCTTAAAAGACAAATATAGACTCAGGGTAAAGGGATGGTCAGCTATATTGCAGGCTAATGGAAAGCAGAAAAAAGAAGGTGTTGCAATTTTATTCACAGATACAATAGGTTTTAAATCAACAAAAGTAACCAAGGATAAAGAAGGCCACTTTATACTGTTAAGGGCAATACTCAATACTATGAGATCTCAATTATCAATATCTACGCACCCAACCAGAATGCACCTCAGTTTATAAAGTTTCATGAGCAATTTGATTTCCCCCAGCTCCATCATAGTCGGAGATTTTAATGCTCCTTTGGCAGTGTTGGATAGATCCTCCAATAAAAAGCTTAGCAAAGAAATCTTAGATTTAAATTTAACTATTCAACTTCTGGACATATCAGACATCTACAGAACATTTCATCCTAACAAAACTGAATACACATTTTTTTCATCAGTTCATGGATCACATCTTAGGCCACAAATCTAACCTCAG
>NW_003852406.1:31208330-31213292 GCF_000181295.1 Otolemur garnettii
GTTAACAAATGGAAAAACATACCATACTCATGGCTGGGAAGAAAACATTGTTAAAATGTCCATACTACCCAAAGCAATATACAATTTTAATGCAATCCCTATTAAAGCTCCACTGTCCTACTTTAAAGATCTAGAAAAAATAATACTTCATTTTATATGGAATCATAAAATACCTCGAATAGCAAAGACATTACTCAGGAACAAAAACAAAGTAGGAGGAATTACGTTACCAGACCTCAGACTATACTATAAATCGATAGTGATCAAAACAGTATGGTACTGGCACAAAAACAGAGAGGTAGATGTATGGAACAGAATAGATAGTCAAGAGATGAATCCAGCTACCTACCATTATCTGTCTTTGACAAGCCAATTAAAAATATTGAGTGGGGAAAAGATTCCCTATTTAACAAATGGTGCTGGGCTAACTGGTTGGCGACCTGTAGAAGACTGAAACTAGACCCACACCTTTCACCATTAACTAAAATAGGCTCTCACTGGATTAAAGATTTAAACTTAAGACATGAAACTATGAAAATACCAAAAGAAAGTGTGGGGAAAACACTTGAAGAAATTGGCCTGGGAGAAAATTTTATGAGGAGGACCCCTTGGGCAATTGAGGCAATTAGCCTGGGAAGGTTGATGCCTCCTGCCCCACCTTGCATCCAGTCACTGGGGTATGACCCAGTTCACTCCAGTGAGAAACTGCTCCCTTGGTTTATGACTGCCTGAGTCACCAGGAGATCTGAGTCTGGCAGGGGTAACTTTGGTGTTTATTATAGACAAGGGAAATTCACTCAGTTCCAACCCTTTACCTGGCTGAAATTGCTGACAGAACAGTATAGTGCAAGGCTAAATTCCTCTGCAGGTCAGACGCTGCTAGAACTGATAAGAAACTCAGCTCTGGGCAGCAAGCAATTAGAGTTTACACTCAGGTGTCAATTCCAGCCTCTGCTTGCCCATTGCCTTTGTCTCAGCTATATTCCCCCGAGAGCTAGGTGCTATTATGATCAGATAAGCAGTGTACTCACATCCCCTTCTTATAAGTCTGTGAGCTGCACATATTCTAGTCCCAGCACTCTCCCCAGGTTAGTACTGCTGCCTGGAACCTCTGGTTGCCCAGAGAGACAGGTCGTATCTCCGGAATGACCTCAGGGATGTGAGCCTTTCCCACTGCCATCACCACTGGTCTGCAACTCAGGATACCACAACTCCTATATGATTCCCACTCAGTTGACCGTCTTCTCCTCACTCCCATGCCACAGTCAGCACAGATCAGCACCAGCCCTTTCCCTCTCCACTCCTCTCAAGAAAGTGCCCAAGAATCTGAACTCCATGGGTGACAACCTCCAGACCTTGGGGTGAGGGTGGGGGTGGGAATCCTGGGAGTTTAGAGTTTCAGGTAGAGAATATATACAGTTTCATACAGTTTTACAGTTTTATGCCTGGCAGGAGAGTTCCGTGGCACCCTAGTAGGGGTAGGAGGTCCAGTTTTTAGGGGTGTCTCTCCTTTGGGATAGAGTGGGAGGATGTTGGAACTCTGCTCGCTTGTTTGTATGGAATAAGCTGCGAACCCTTCTTGTTAGGGAGGGGGCTCCCATCCACTTGGTAGTGGATTTTGTATCTTTTGATTGTCTTTTGGGGGTCGCAGCTTGGCTCAGCAAGGATGATGTGTGTTCTTCAATATTCTCTCTTGGCTCAGCTCCAAACCATTGGCTTACTTTCTAAACTTCTGTCCTTTAAGTCTCCTTCTGGACTGGAGCCTCTGCAAAAAGCTGGCTGTAGTCCACCATCTTGCCTCCACCCCAGAAATAAGTTTTAATTTGCAGTTCCCTATCATGTTGAGCATCTTTCTATCTGCTTATTTGCCTTCCATGTATCTTCTCTGGTCAGGTTCTATTTAGGTCTTCTGCCCATTTTTAATTAGATTATTCATATTCTTCTTGAATTTTAAAAGATCTTTGTATATTTTGGGTAAAATATGGAATGTGTATTCTGCAAATATTGTGTACCTGTGTGTGTCTTTGTCCTCATCCTCTTGGCATTGTTTATTACAGAGAAGTTTTAAAGTGTAATGAAGTCTAGTTATCAATATTTCTTTCATGACTCATGCCTTTAGTATTGCATCTAAAATGTCATTATCTTATCTGAGATCATTCAGATTTTCTCATATGTTATCTTCTAGCAGTTTTATAGTTTTGCATTTTACATTTTTTGGTCTATGATCCATTTTGAGATAATTTTTTTTTATTGAATGGTAACTATGTACATTAATGCACTTCTGGGGTACAGTATCGGGTTTTCACATGCAATCCGAAATACTTCCATCAAACTGGTCAACACAGCCTTCATGTCATTTTCTCAGTTATTGTTTTAAAACGTTCACATTCTACTCTTAGAAAGATTCACTTGTACCCCTGTAAGATAAACCTCAGAAGTGATCCCTCCAATACCCCACCCTCCCCCTTCCCTCTCCTCCCTTCTCCCTCCCCTCTCCCTATATTCTTAGGCTATTTGGTTATAGCTTTCATATAAAAGGTATAAATTAGTTTCATAATAGGGGTATGTACATTGGATACTTTTTCCTCCATTCTTGTGATAACTTTGCTCAGAAGAACATTTTCCAGCTCCATCCATGTGAACATGAAGGAGGTAAAGTCTCCATCCTTCTTAAAATGGCTGCATAGTATTCCATGGTGTACATATACCACAATTTGCTGATCCATTCGTGGATCGATAGGCACTTGGGCTTCTTCCATGACCTGGCAATTATGAATTGGGCTGCAATAAGCATACTGATACAAATATCTTTGTTGTAATGCGATTTTTTGTCATCTGGGAATTTACCTAATAAAGGAATTGCAGGTTCAAATGGCAGGTCTATTTTTAGTTCTCTAAGTGTTCTCCAGATGTCTTTCCAAAAGGAACATATTAGTTTACATTCCCACCAGCAATGTAGGAGTGTTCCCTTTTCTCCACATCCATGGAGATAATTTTTATTAAGGATGTCTAGTTTTATTTTTTCCTGCATTGTGCATATCTAATTGTTCCAATTTTTCCATTTTTTGAAAACACTCTCTTTTCTTCATTGTATTGCTTTTTCTGGGGATTGCTATTGTGTTTTATTGAGCTATTTGTCGATATTTTCATCAATATAGCATCTTCTTTATTACTATAGCTGTATAGTGAGTCTTAAAGTAGAATAGTATCATTATCTGGACTTCGTTTTTCTCTTTCAATGTGATTGGATTATTCTGGGGTTTTGCCTCTTACTATAAAACTTTAGAATCAGTGTTTTTTCTACAGAATAATCTTCTGGGATTTTTATTGGGATTGCACTGACTGTACAGACAAAGTTGAGAAGAACTGACATTTTTCCAATATTGAGTCATCCTGTTTATGAACATGGAATATCTTGATTTCCCCCATTAGTTTTGTGGTTTCCCTTGTATAGGTTTTGTATATATTTTCCTAGGTTTATATCTAAGATTACATTTTGGGGGTGCTAATGTGAATGGTAATGGGTTTTTAATTTAAAATTCCATTTGTTCATTACAGGCATATATGAAAATGATTGACTTATATATTAACTTTGTATCCTAAAAATTTGCTATAATTGTTTACTAGTTCCAAAAATATTTTTATCAATTCTTCCACATTTCTTAATCATGTCATTAGTGAAAAAAAAAGTTTTACTTTTCCTTTCCAGTCTATATAACTTTTATTTTTTTCACACCTCATTTTTAAATAATTTTTTTATTTCATAATATTAAGGAGGTACAAATGTTTTCATTATATGGATACTTTTCATAATGCTTATGTTTTTTTCCCATTCTTGAGATACTTTACATATGATAGTGGTCTCCATTCCATTCAAATTCCTTCAAAAGACATTATTTCATTACTTTTATGGCTGAGTAGTAATATATACAACATATTTTCTTAATTCACTCATGAATCGATGGGCACTTAGCTCAATTTCACATCTTTATGATTATGAATTATGCTGCAATAAACATTCAAGTGCAGGTGTCTTTCTAATACAATGAGTTCTTTTCCTTTGGGTAGGTACCCAGCAGTACCATTTCTGGGTCAAGTGGTAAGTCTACATCTGTTTCTTTGAGGAATCTCCATAGTGTTTTCCACAGAGATTGTACTAATTTGAAGTTCCACCAACAGTGTATAAGGATTTGTTTCTCTGCATCCTCACCAGCACCATGTTTTTTGACTTTTGAATAAAGACTATTCTCACAGGGGTAAGGTAATATCTCATTACAGTTTTAATTTGCATTTCACTAATGGACATTTCTTCATATGTTTGTTAGCCATTTGTCTATATTCTTTTGGTAATTTTTTGTTTATTGAACTTTTTAAATTTTTTTTTAAATTTTTACATAAACGTGTTTATTAGGTTTCTACATTTTGCCTCCACAAAATTAAAAAGGCTTAAAATTTAACAACAATAACAATGTTTAAGATAAAGACTAGAAACAAAAACCTCATAGAGAATGAATGAAGATAAATACATTCAGAAAAGAAATCAGACAAGTGCTGCAAGGAAGTATTAAGCAATAATAATAATAGTAATGCAAAGAAAGTAACATTTGCATTGTCAAATAAGAATATGTCTATTATAGAATGCTTTGACTCAGGTTCAGTATGGAGTCATCAATTAACTTATTTTTATTATTTATTTTCCCAAAATTGTTTATTGAACTTTTATTTATTTTTTGTTTATATGAACTTTTGTTCATATCTTTTGCCTACATTTTGTTTTTTTATATTATTTTTAAAAATTAAATAATAGCTGTGTACATTAATATAGTCATGGGGTACAGTGTACTGTTTTTATATACAATTTGAAATATTTTCATCAAACTAGTTAACATAGCCTTCATGGCATTTTCTTAGTTATTGTGTTAAGACATTTATATTCTACATTTAGTAAGTTTCACATGTACC
>NW_003852406.1:31213609-31234076 GCF_000181295.1 Otolemur garnettii
ATTCATGGGTTGATGGGCACTTGGGCTTCTTCCATGACCTAGCAATTATGAATTGGGCTGCAATAAACATTCTGGTACAAACATCTTTGTTGTAGTGTGATTTTTGGTGGAGGAAAGGGAACACTTCTGCACTGCTGGTGGGAATGCAAACTAATACATTCCTTTTGGAGAGACATCTGGAGAACACTTAGAGAACTAAAAATAGACCTGCCATTTGATCCAATAATTCCTCTACAAAGTATATATCCAGAAAACCAAAAATCACACTACAACAAGGATTGTTGGTTTTATTCTTGCTGATTTCTTTGAAGATTTTGCATATTAGCCTTTTATCAGATGTATAGTTTGCAAATATTTTCTCCAACTCTGTAGGTTGTTTGTTTACTCTATTGATAATTTCCTTTGCTGTTAGAATCTTTTTAATTTAATGGAGTTCAATTAATTTATTTTTGCCATTGATGTATTTATCTTCTGGGAATCTTAGCCATAAATTCTTTGTCTAGACTGATGTCTAGAAGAGTTTTTCCTACATTTTCTTAAAGAATTTTTATGGTTTTGTGCCTTACAATTAAGTCTTTTATTCATCTTAATTTTTGTATATGGTGAGAGATAGGAGTTTTGCTTCATTCTTCTGCACATGGCTATCCAATTTTTCCAGCACCATTTATTGAATAGGACTTTCTTTCCCCAGTGTATGTTATTATCTACCTTGTTGAATATTGGTTGGTTGTAGGTGAATGGTTTTACATCTGGGTTATTTGTTCTTCCCATTGATCTATGTCTCTACTTTTATGTCAGTATTATGGTTGCTATAGGCTTATAGTATAATTTGAAGTCTGGTGATATGTTGCCTCCAAATATGTTCATTTTGATTGAGATTGCTCTATCTATTTGGGCTCCTTTTTTGGGCTCCAAATGAAACAGAAAATTTCTTTTTCTAGATCTGTGAAATATGACATTGGTATTTTTATGGATATTGATTTGAATCTGTAACTCACTTTGGGAAGTATGGACATTTTAATGATGTCGATTCTACCAATCCATGAGCAAGGGATGTTTCTTCATTTGTTTATCATCTTCAGTTTCTTTTGTTAGTGTTTGATAGTTCTCCTTGTAGAGATCTTTCACCTCCTTGGCTAATTATATTCATAAGTATTTTATTTTTTTGTAGCTATTGTATAAAAGATGGTATGGAGTCTTTGCTTTAACTCTCAGCTTGATTGTTATTAGTATACAGAAATTATACTGTATTTATTTTCTTTTTTTGTAGCTATTGTATAAAAGATGGTATGGAGTCTTTGCTTTAACTCTCAGCTTGATTGTTATTAGTATACAGAAATTATACTGTATTTATTTTCTTTAATTTTATAACCTGAGACTTTGATGAATTTATTTATCAATTTCAGGAGTCTTTGCAATTTTCTAGATATAAGATCATATTATGAAGAAAAAGCTGTATTTGACCTCTTCTTTCTTGATATGGATATGCTTTATTTCTTTCTCTTTTCTGATTTCTCTGGTGGGCTTCCAGTACTATATTGAATGGAAATGGTAACAGTGAGCACTCTTGTGTTGTTTCAGTTTTTAGGGGGAATGCTTTCAACTTTTGACCATTTATTTATTTATAAGATGTTGACTGTAGGTTGTTTTATATGGTTTTTAAAATTTTATAATTTTGAGATATGCTCCTTCTATGCCTACTTTTCTTGAGGGGTTTTATCATGAAAGGATGTGGTTTTTTATTAAATGCTTTTCCTGCAACTATTAAAATGATCATATGGCCTTTGTTTTCACTTTTGTTTATGTGGTGAATCACATTTATGGATTTATGTACGTTGAACCACCCTTGCACCCTTGAGATGAAACTCATGGTCCTGGTGAACTTTTTTTTTTTTTTTTATGTCTTATTGAATTGGTTTGCTAGTAGTTTAGTGAGGATTTTCACATCTATGTTTATAACAGATATTTGTCTGCAGTTTTTATTTTTTGCTGTGTCCTTTCCTGGCCTTGGTCTAAAGGTGACAATGGCTTTATAGGATGAATTAGGTAGAATTCCTTTCTTCTTGATGCTATGGAATAATATCTATAGAATAGATACCGGTTCTTTATAGGTCTGAGAGAATTCAGGTATGAATCCATCCTTTTGGTCCAGGGCTTTTTATTGTTGTTGTCCTTGGGAGATTTTTTTTTTTAATTACTCCTTCATTCTTGATACTCATTATTTACTCATTATTGGTCTGTTCAGGATTTCTGCCTTTTCTTTATTGAATCTTGGGAGGGTGTGTTTTTATAGGAATTTATCCATTTCTATAATAGTTTATGTGTATAGAGGTTTTCCTAGTATTTACAGATGATGTTTAGTATTTCTGTGGTATGAATTATATCTTATTCCTTTCTGATGAGCTTATTTGTGTCTTTTCCCTTTGTGGTTAATCTGGCTATAGGTCTATCAATTTTGTTTCTTTTTTTAACTAAGCAACATTTTTTGTAGTTTTTGTATTGATTTTTGTTTCCATTTGTTTAGTTCTGTTCTGAGCTTTATTATTTCTTTTCTTCTGCTGACTTTAGGTTTGGTTTGCTCTTCCTTTTCTAGTTCCTTGAGAATTAACATTAGTTTGGTAATTTGTAATCTTTTTGTGTTTTTGATGTAGGCATTTAAGAATTTTGTTGTGTCCTATCAATTTTGATAAGTGGTGTCTTCTTTGTTCTTCAGTTTGAGAAATCTTTTGATTCCCATCTTAATTTCACCATTGACCCAAAGATCGTTCAGCAGCAGGTTGTTTAATTTCCATGATTTTATTTTTCTATTGGATTAATTTCTATTTTTATTGCACTATGGCTTAAGAAGATATATGGTATGATTTCAATTTTTTTTTAAAAATCATGGAGGCATTTTTTATGAATTAGGAGATGATCAATCCTGAACAATGTCCCATGTCCTGATGAGAAGATAAATATTCATCAGAATGTTTGTTAGGTTCATTTGTTTTAGAATCTATTTAAGTCCAGTGTTTCTTTATTCATTATCTGCTTCAATGATTTATCTAATTCTGACAGTGGATTGTTGAAGTTTCCAGTAATTATGATGCTACTGCTTATCTCTTTGCTTGGATCTAGTAGGATTTGCTATTAGTAGCCCACTACTATTTTCGGAGTGTTTCTGTGTTATGTGGATATATATTTAAGATTCTTGTAGCTTCTTGTTACGCTGCTCCCTTTGCCATTATGTAATGACCACCTTTGTCTTTTTTTTTTAAACCATTGTTGATTTAAAATATATTTTATCTGATGTGAGAACAGGTATATCTGCTCTCTTTTGATTTCTACTTGTGTGAACTAATTTTTTCTATTCTTTCACCTTAAGTCCATGGGAGTCCTTGTGGATTAGACGTGTTTCCTGGAGACAATAGGTAATTGGATTGTGTATTTTTCATCCATTAAACCAGCCTGTCTTTTTTTTTTTTTTTATTGAATGGTAACTATGTACATTAATGCACTTTTGGGGTACAATGTGGGGTTTTCACATGCAATCTGAAATACTTCCATCAAACTGGTCAGCCTAAGTCTTTTAAGTGGATCATTTAAATCATTCACCCTGAGTGTTAGTACTGATATATGGGATGCTCTTCTGTTCATTATGGTAAATGATATCTTCTTGTTTTGCTTTCTTTTTTATGCTATTAATTTATTTGAGCTATGAGCTTCCACTTTGGGGTGTTTTTACATTGCTGGGTATCTGTTGTGCTGTTCCATGTAGAATGTAGTTTTGAGTGTTTCCTGTAGGGAAGGTCTATTCGTGGCAAGTTCTTTTAGTATTTGCTTGTCTAGAAAAGTCTTTATTTCTCCATCATTTATGAAACTTAGTTTTGCAAAATACAAAATTCTTGCCTGGCAGTTGTTTTGTTTAAGAAGACTAAAAATGGGGCTCCAGTTCATTCTGGCTTGTGAGGTCTCAGTTAATCTACTGAAAAATCTGTCTTTGGCTTGATTTTTTTTTGGGGGGGGGTAAGTTATTCATTTCATATTGCTGCTTATAAAACATTTTCTTTCATTTTGTCTTTGGCCAGGTTGATGACTATTTGTCTTGCAGATGTTATGTTTTCTATGAATCTTCTTGGTGTTTGATAACCTTCTTATATCTAGATATCTGGTTCTCTAGTGATAACAGGGAAGTATTCCTTAATAATGGGGTTTCTATGCTTTTTACTTGTTTTTCTTCAACTTTAGGGCTATCTATAATTCATAAATTAGTTCAATTCATATAGTACCATATTTCTTGAAGCATTTGTTCATTCTTTTTTCTCTTTTCTGCATCTTTGACTTAGTGAGTTTGACAGCCTTGTCTTTATACTCTGAGATTTTTCCTTCTGCTTGGTTTAGCCTGTTGTTGAAGCATTCTGCTGTATTTTGAAGTTCCCTAAGTGATTCTTTCATTTCTTTAAGTTCTATTATATTCTTCCTTATGTTGTATAGCTCTTTAGCATCTTCTTCATTGATAGTCTGAAAAATTTTTGGTTTCTTTGAGTTACTTTTAAACTTTATATTCTATTTAAATCATTTCATTTTCATCCATATTCTATATTTCTGACATTTTACAACTTCCTTTTAGGTTGGGGTTGAACATTGCGTTGAACTTTTTTTTTTTTTCATAGTTCTTCTGGTTTTGTGTCATCTGAATCCACTTCTCTCATCTCACAGTTCACAGATTGCAGAGCATCTGTTCTTTTTGCTGGTAACTCTCCTTCTTAGTAAGAAGAAATAGAAGTCCCTCTATGGTGTTTTTTTATGCTACTTTGGAAGACTACCAAGCAGGGAAGAGATAAGCACACTGAGAGCTTCTAATTCAGATATTCCATTTTGTCCCATTCTTCTGTGATTGTCAGAGTTCAAGCCAATGCTGGATAATTTTCATGCAGAATGGTGGGTTGTCCCCTAGACTGCTGTTGAAAGCTTGAGTTGGGTATTGAGCAAGAACTTCTCTATGGAGGCTGGCTCTGAGGGGAGTGCTGGGCATGGTTCTACCAACAGAGGTGACAGTGGCAGTTGGATAAGGATATTGGGGCAGTAGTTGTGGGCGTCCAGCCTCTGGGAATTTGCTCAAACACAGTCCAGGTGAGGTTCAATGTTAGCTCCAGGCTGGTGGGTAGAGCTTCAGACCTTCAAACCCTTTATCCCCCGTAGTTCTCCCAGGTGGCTAGTGGGAGCCTTGGAAGCAGGCTAGAGGGCTCAATGGCAGTGGAGGGGCCTGGTAGCCAGGTGTGGAAGCCCAGAGGCAGAGCAGGAGCTTCATAGGTAGAGCCATGAGGCTTTGAACCAGGTCCTTCAAAGACAGTCTCTGTTAGGCTTCTCCAGGGGCAATTGTGGTGTACTTGGTCCCTGATTGTTCAAGTCTCTTGTTGGCAGGGAGGGGTACTCAGTTCTCGGTCATAGGGCACAGAATCCTGCTTCTTCTTGGGCCCAATGAATTGATGTGGTAATAGTTGCAGCCAAGCTGAACCCTTTGTAGACCTGAAATTCTGTCCTTGAGAGCCTAGAATGGTGTAATTTTTAGTAACCCAGAAATGACAGACACTAGGTTCCTGCTGTATGATGCAATGTTACTGCCCAGAATCCAAGCAGCTGAACAGATCTGAGGAAGAGTGGTGGTGGTGGTGGGGGCACTCTCATATCTTATACCATCAGAGCTGTCATTGTATAGGGTCTGACAATTAAGTTTACAAACTTGCCACAATGAGTGTACATTGGCAGTGCTGCACACACAACTCTAAGGTTTCATAACCTTGGTATGTCAGTGTCTCACAGACAAGTTTATGTCAATGTATAGCAATGTCTTGCTGAGTGGCATTTGTTATTGTTGTGTGTTTTGTTTGTCATACAATGATACCTCTGATGGTCATTCCAGAAAAAGTTCTAAAATTGATGTGAAGGGTAGACTAGGCTCTGACATTATTGCATAGCTTTCTAAGGGGAGTACCTTGAAGGTGACCATAGTGACATTTAGCAATAAGGTATGTAGGGCTTTTTCTAAGATGAATTTGTGAACTTAATTGTCAGACCTTGTAAAACTTCAATAGGTTCGATTCTGGTGAAATAGTTTGTTTTGAGTGCAGGCCTTGTTAAGAACAGAATTCTCTGACCTATTTTGAAATAGTTGTTCCCTTGCCTACCCACCCCCACCCCCAAATCATGAGGAGATTTTTCTCCATTTTTCACTGTGAGAACCTGGTAGAGCTTCTAGAAGTAAAACTCATAAAAGTGTGAGGATCCCCTGATGACAAGGTCTGCTGAAGTTTTTATTCCTCATGCTTGCCCACACTGAGCCTCCAGCAATTTATTGATTATAGTTCAGTACATTGTACTACACTGTACCTATACTGGTACTGATTTCCCAGGAGATTTCTGCCCTAGTAAGTTGTGATTTTATGTATTTGCTTTTCTCCCTTTTCAACCCTGAAATCTTACCTCTCTGATAGATCTAAGAAGAGCTGCTGACTTTTAGATTTGTGATGCTGGGTGACCTCTCCACTTTAAACATGCTGGACCAGAAACTGGAAGTCCCAGGGTATAATTTTTAATATTGTGTTTTAACTTCATATAATAGTGTATTTAAATAAAAAATTGTGGTTATTTATGATTAGAAAGTAGTCTCTCTTCTATAGCCAAAGGTCCACTTTGGCATTACAACCCTTTAATGTCATAGCCCATCATGTTTGCCCAGGAGCCTCACAAATAGCATAGGCAGGTAGGTTCTGGGTGGGCTGGACATCCTGCAGCAGCTGTAGAGGTTGGTTCCTGTAGACAGGTTAGCTCAATGCATGGACTCAGAGTGCTTGGTGAGCTCATCTGTAGCACCGACACCATTGTTGGCAAGAAAGAGCTAACAGCCTGCAGTTGAGGCAAAAAAGAGCATTGTGATGCTGAGGTGGGCAGGCAGTCACAAAGAGGATTCTAGCGGAATGATCACTTTCAGCAGCACTGCAACCAGGATGGGGCAGGAGCACACCTTAAGCCACTGAGGCAATGAAGCTAATTGGAGCTGTCAGGGATTCTGGGTTCAAAACAAGCTGCATTATCAGTAAGGAGCTGCAGAATTGGACAGAAAGCCAAACTGCATGGATTTGATTGACAAAGCTCTTCAGGGGAAAGAGGAACTGGGTAGGGAAAGAAGTTCAGGGCCAGCACCATGGCTAGTTGGAGACTCATTGCTCCCCAGATCACTTCTGCTACAGAGCTCCCTCAGCATCAGAAGATGGGAAAGTTACTAGGGATTTACAGAGCCTCATCTTGGTTATGTTCTTGTGGACCCACTATAACATGTGGACTAGCTCCGACAGTGCACTGCACAGCAGGGTGAGCCAGAGGCCACAGGAGGGGAGGGAGCTTTGGGAACACAGATCTGAGGCCTCTGACTCAGTCCGGTGCACCACAGAGGGCTTCTTGGAGCACTTGGTATGGAGTGACAACCTGTATTAGGTTCTCCAGAGAAACAGAACCAATAGGACACACACACACACAGTCGGCTCCTGTACTGTAGGTTCTGTACCCATGGATTTAACCAAACATGTATTGAAAATATTTTTAAATAATGGATGGTTGTGTCTGTGCTGAACATGGACAGACTTCTTTTCCTTGTCCTTAGTTCCTAATGTTTCCTTGGTAGTGGGTTTTAAGTAATCTAGAGATAGTTTAATGTGTACAAGTGAATAAACATAGGTTATATGCAAACACTGCACCATTTTATATGAGGAACTTGGTCATCCATGGATTTTGGTATCTGTTGGGTGAGGTCCTAGAACCAGTCCCCCATGGACACCAAGAGGTGAATATATATGTAATATATATCATAGGTATATATATATGTAAGTACAAATATAAGGCTATGTATCTTTATGTGTACATTTATAGAGATATCTGTATATTAATCTCTCTTTGTATATATACATATATAGAGAGATTTATTATAAGACATTGATTCATGGGATTATGGAGGTGCCCAAGTCCCAAGATCTGCAGGGTGAGTTGGTCTTCTCCTGGACGAAGACCCAGGACTGTCTAGCTCCTGTCTGAGTCCAAAGACCTGAGAATCAGAGTGGAGCAGGCTTGAGACCTGGGAAGAGCTGATGTTTCACTTTGAGTCGGAAAACAGGAAAAAAAAGGTGCCCCATTTGAAGGCAGGTGGGATTCTCTCACTCAGGGAGAGCCAGCCTTTTGTTCTATTTAGGACTTCAGCTATTAGTCAGAGTTTTCCAGAGAAATAGAACCAATGGGATCCCTTTCTCTCTCTCTTCAACTCTTTCCCTAAAGAGGTTTATTATAGGGCGGCACCTGTGGCTCAGTGAGTAGGGTGCTGGCACCATCTACCGCAGGTGGCGGGTTTGAACCCAGCCCCAGCCAAACTGCAACAAAAAATAGCTGGGTGTTGTGGTGAGCACCTGTGGTGGGAGGCTGAGGTGAGAGAATCACCTAAGCCCAAGAGCTGGAGGTTGCTGTGAGCTGTGATGTCATGGCACTCTATGGAGGGCGACAAAGTGAGACTCTGTCTAAAAAAAAAAGAGAGAGATTTATTATAAGATATTGGCTTATGCAATTATAGAGGCTGAGAAACCTCATAATCCACCATTTGCACGTTGGAGAGCCAGGACAGCCAGTGGCTCATTGACAGTCCTTGAGTCAGAGAGCCTGTGGCTCCTGTTCAAGGCTGAAGACGGGTGCTCCAGCTCAGTCAGGCAGCTTCGCCCTTTCTCCGCCTTTCGTTCTATTCAGAACCCCAGTGGATTGGATGAGGCCCACCCTCACCAGGGAGGCATGTCAGCTTCACTTGGCCTATCGATCCAGATGCTAGTCTCTTCCAGAGGCACCTTCACAGATGCACTCAGAAAGAGTGTTGAACCAGATGTGGAGCACCCCAAGGCCCAGGCAAGTTGCTACATAAAAGTTTCCATCATAAACTGGTGGGTGAGGCCCATCCACATTGAGGAGGGCAGACTGCTTTATTCCATCTACCAATTCAGGTATTGGTCTCATCTACAAACACCCTCACAGAAACACTCAACATTTGACCAAATATCTGGGCTCCCAGTGGCCCAGGTAAGGGGATGCATACAATTAACCATCACATCTACTGTCCCAGTGTGCCCATGATTGGGGGGCTTCCTGCACTAGGACTTCTGCTAATGCTGGGGAAGCCCTAGGACAAGCTGCTCATTCTTTGTTTGCATGAGTTGAAAACTCAAGGAGGAGGACCAAGAAGAGAAGTTGAGGTGTGGAAGCACGTAATATATTCAGGAGTCAGGAGTTTGGGGTCTGGAGTGGGCTGGTGTGCAGCATCAGATAAGAGCAGAATGGAAGCCAAGGACCACGTCTAGAAAGGACTTGAATTCCATGCCTGGCAGCATGTCCTTTATCCAGCATGTAATGAAGGGTTTCAAGCAAGGGAGGGACACAATCGCACTTGAATTTTAGAAAGGTTTCTGACCTGCCTCCCTGTATTGGGCAGAACATTTCTCATATTCATTACTCAAATGCCAACCTAAATGGGCTCTGGAAAGGCAAAATAAAAATTGCATGTGTGCAAATTGTCAAATGTAATCCTGCTGTTATCTTCAGTGACAGCTGAAATCAGGGGGTGCAGCTCTGAGCCAGCTAGGCTGGTGTGTGCTAGAGTCCACCGGAGGCAGGGCCCCTCCACCTCCTTGGGCTGTGTTACAGCCGTATGATAAGCTCTCTGCCTTGCAGCCAGTGTGAGGACGCTGCTGCTCCACCCCCGCCCCAACCTCATGGTTTCCCTTGACATCAAGGATAAAATCTAAACACCATACCCAGCCTTAAGGCCCTGCTTGCCTCTTACACTTCCCTCTAGTCTTTCTCACTGTGGTCTCGTCTAACCGTAGAAACTACCCTTTTCTCTGTCAAACTGGTCATGCTCTTCTCAGCCTCAGGACCTTGGCACCTGCTTTCTTTTGTCCAGACCATTCTACTACACTCCTCACAATCCTTCCCCCTCCTAATCCCCTAGCTCCCAGCTTCATGTCACTTCCACACGGAAGCCCTCTCTTATGACCTTATTTATCTAGGTCAGTTACCTCTGCTATACTTCGTCATACACCTGTTGATTTTCTTCCTGGCTTCCATGGCAATCTGCAATCACTTCAACCATTACCATATTTAGTTGTCTCCTGTCCTTCTCCTTTGCTGGAATGTAGGTTCTGTGGAGGTGGTGGTGGCTGTCCTGCTTACCTTCAGGTCTCCAATGCTAGAACACTGACCCTCGCTACATAATGGTAGCCTTGAATAAATAAGCAATGTGAAAGTGACATCTGGGGTCTAGAACTGATGAGAACATTCTAATTATTGATACTTTTAGATATACCCTTTGGGCATGCCCAAGAGATAGGAAAATGGAATGGGGAGTGATAATTACAATGCTATTGTTTTAGAATAATTTTGTACATATTATCTCATTTAACAAGAAATGGACAGGTCATCTGGAAACCCAAGTGCTCCTCTGGCATTTCACCACTTTAAGTACTGGCATTTTCTTCTGAAAAATGAGGGGATTGAATCATTGGATGGCAAAAAAACTCTGCCATTTCTGATCTTCCACAACAAGGTAATAAACTTTCATGATGATGATAACCATTGTTACATGGGGAGCAGCTAAGATAAGAAGCTCGTGGTTTGCAAGTTTGTGTACAATGCCTGTACTCTTTAAGCCAGCCGCTGAGGTGGGCGTTATAGGACCTCATCTTCCTGACCAGGAACTGAGGCTCAGAGAAACTAAGTGCCTTCTGGGGCCAAAAAGGCTGAAGGTGACAAAAATGAGACTTAAGTGCAGGTCTGTGCTATTCCTAAATCCCACATGCATGTCGGAGTCACCACGATATAACTTGGGATTTTTATTTCCTTTCTTCACTGATGTATTTCCAATGCTAAGAGCATGTCCTGGCACAGGGCGGGCGTTCAGTAAACGTTGGCTGAATGCCTGCATGCACGCACGAACAGATCAGTGAAATCAAACACTTAGGTACCAAAAAGCAGCGTGCTCCTGGCACCACACATAGGGTAGGCTTTGGCACATAGCAGCACTCAACAAATATTTAATAATTTGTGTTTCAATTTAGAAAAGAATAAAAGAAAAGATAACTGTTTTCTTCACAGGAGTTTAGAATAAATGATAGAGGGCCTTCAGGAGGGACAGAGAGATTTTCTAGCCCAGCAGTCGGGAATGGTTTTGTTCCCAGGAGACATTCAGTAAAGTCTGGAGACATTTTTGATTGTCACAACTGGGAAGCTGTTACCAGGGTGGGTGGGTAGAGGGCAGAGGGAAGTTGCTAAACACCCTATAGTCCCCCTCAACAAAGAAGCATCTGTCCCCAAGTGTCTCCAGTGTGAAGGCTGGGAGACCCACCCTTGCTGGCTCAGGGAGGGTGTGGAGCCACAGAGTGGTGTGGCATGGGAGAGCAGCTCTACCTCCCTGCCTCTGAGTGTTAGCAACTGCAGAAGGGACAGAAGGAAAGAGAAACGAGGACTGAGGAGTGAGAAAAAAGCTAAAGGTTTCCCCACAAACAGCTTTGACAATGGGGAATGTCCCATGGGGATGTTCATTACTGTTTTCTTTTCTTTTCTTTTCTTTTTTTTTTTTTTTGAGACAGAGCCTCAAGCTGTCCCCCTGGGTAGAGTGCTTTGGCATCAGAGCTCACAGCAACCTCCAACTCCTGGGCTCAAGTGAGTCTCCTGCCTCCACCTCCCAAGTAGCTGGGACCACAGGTGCCCGCCACAACACCTGGCTATTTTTTGGTTGCAGCCATCATTGTTGTTTGGTGAGCCCGGGCTGGATTCAAACCTGCCACCTTAGGTGTATGTGGCTGGTGCCTTAGCCGCTTGAGCCACAGGTGCTGAGCCTCATTACTGTTTTCAAATAGATGCGGTTAGAGATTAAAAACCCACTGTATGGCTGGGTGTGGTGGCTCACGCCTATAATCCCAGCAGTCTGGGAGGCTGAGGCAGGAGGATCGCTTGAGCTCAGGAGTTTGAGACCAGCCTGAGCAAGAGCGAGACCTCTTGTCTTAAAAAAAAAAAAAAAGAAAGAAAAAAGAAAAAAGGAAGCCCATTGATAGGATTTTAGACAAAGTTAGGAAGTCCCCTTGGAGGAGTCCTTCTTCATGAAGAACCTTCTTAGTTAGGCAGGCAGAGCAGCAGTGCAGGGGGGTCAGGGGAGACTGGGGGTTCTGGAGTGAGCACCACAGAAGGAAGAGCTGTGATGGGGCTATGGGAAGGCAACTTTAGGGGTCTGGAGGAAGGAAGAGAGGGAGAGAAAAGGAAGCAAAGAAGAGTGGTTCAAGACTGCATCCTTGAGTTGGGCATCACTGCAGATAACTGGGGCTCGATTCTACTGCAACTTGAGAAGTAGGTGGGAATGCATCTGGTGGCTGTCCACCCGGACACCAAAGTGTGGGCATTTATCCGAGGGACCCCATTACCCGCTGGTCATGGGTCAGCCCATGGGTGGTACTGCCTCCCACCTCCCAGTACCTCCCAGTTACACATGTGTGGGTGAATGCTGGCCGGGTACCCACTGGTGGCTCATGCTGAGGCTTCAGAGAAGCTGAGGGCCTAAAGTGAGAAATTCGGGACAGAGCCAAAGTCAGGTGCTGTCAGGTTATACCTGTGCCTTAGCAATTGCTGGGGTAAAGGGTGGGTCAAAAGGAGGAGCAGCAAAGCACAAGAGGCCTTTGACATAGTTGGGCTCACACGCTCCAGCCATTAGAGCCTCATCAAGGAGCCTTGTCAAGATGCAATGCAGGAGGCCCCACTGCCATAGCTGGTGGCTGCAGCAACTGATGCCCCCCACCTTCCCCTGAGCTCCCTTGCCGAGGTCCAGTGGTTTATCTTGTCTAGGTTGCTTGGTTAGTAGAGTTACCCAGACCTGCATTCCTGTGGGTGCAGAAACCTTACCTTCCCTACCATTGTAAGCTGGTGGGCTCTGCCATCATCCCTGGGTGAAAAGGTGCTACGAGCATCCCAGAGTGTCCCCAGGAGGCCATGCCTTCTCCTTTCATACCCCATGGTGTAGCAGCAACCCTAGTTTCTAGTGACAATCGGGACCAATGGTCTATGTTTATGTGGTAATTCTTTCTTGCCCACTGGTCCACTGGAGAGAGAAGCCGCTGACGTCCAGAGGAAGTCGGCACTCCCAGTCCAGTGAGACCTTCCTGGATTCTCTCTGGAAGCCCTTCCTTGTTGTTGGGAATCACCATGTGTGTCTCGGTAGCATTTAGAGTCACGGAGGCAGGGCATACATTTTGTAAGAGTCATTGGGGATAGTGGGGAGAGAGGCCACTGCTACTTCAGCACTTCTGCCTCTTGGTTCCTGAATCCATGCTGGGTACAGCACCAGGCATGGCCCTCAGTTCCTCGCATATACTGCATTTGTGGGCCACTGCCCGTGGCTGAAGAGAGAAGCTGGTTGCCGTCTTCACAGTGAAACGTGCAGATGGGCACTCCCTGTGCAGGCTGTGCTCTCTGGTGGCCACTCAGTGAAAACACAAAGCTCTGCTTACTTTTGTCCCCTCCCTGTGGGTCCTCCTCAGGCTTTTCCTCAGTCTTCCTGACCCCACATCTCCCAGTCCTGCTGTTGTCAGGCTCCTGACCAATCAGACAATGTATTCGTCACAGCCTGGAGCTAATGTGTGGTCTCTGTTCATCCCACTTCTCTCTCCACTCAAAGGTGGTCCCCGCCCCCAGTGTGATGGCCTCCCACATGATGCTCACTGGGAGGTTTCCCCTTACAGGTGTTCCCTGAGGGGAGATGTGGGCAGCAGCGCCTTGCTTTATTAGCAACAGCGTAAGTGAGCCCACCTCTCAATGAACGAGGCCCATGTTCTTTTACCTCTATCAGTTAATCTCAGGGACCCCTCAGCACCCTGCATAGGCCATGGGTATGAGCTGAGGAAGAGGTGCTGTGTGTCAAAGGCAGGATCCTGGGGGATTTGGGCTTCCCACTGAACCTGTGTGGACACAATCCTGAATATACAATCTCCAATATGACTTAGGGCATCTGAAAAATACTAACTCATAATACTCAGCTCCAGTCTCATAGTCACTGGCAATCCCGTAGTTGGGAACCCAGCCATGCCCAGCTGTATGCCAGAAGGTGCTCTCACAGGCAAGAGGCTCCCTGCTGCAGACACCAAGAACTTGAACTCCAACTGTAGGGATCTGAGCCACAGCTGTGCTGCAGGGCTTGTCAAAGACTCCACAGGCCGTCCTCACTCACCACAGATACTCCCAGCACTATTAGGCCATGTAGGTGTATGGATTGAATGGGGTGAGTTTGGTACGAATTGGTGTAAATGTGGGCTTGTACCTGTCAGACGAACCCCCTCACTCTTGCCCTTCTGAAAACTGGAACCCTTCCAGAATATCTGACAAATAGTTTGGGTGATAGCATGCACTCCCAAAGTGTGTATGTTATGTTTTCCAAATCCAAAAAGCTGACCCAACCACTTTTTTAGTGACAGTGGGTGCAGGGCACAGCAACCTCCCTTGAGGGAATATCCTGGCAAGCTTCACTGTGACCAGCCCCTGAATTTTCATGGCTCTTAGCTCCAATTCTGTGGCAGTATGTGTCTCACCAGGGCAGCCAGAACACCTGCCACTTCCTGTTCATCAGGGCCCATTAGCATAGTGTCATCCGTAGCGGGGGCCATCTTGATGTTTTCTGGATTTCAAGGCAATCAAAATCCCAGGGCACTTGGTGGAGATAGAGAGGAAGAGTGTTAACGCAGCCCTGGAGTGAGGGACAGATATGCATTCCTGCCGTCCTGTGTAAAGGTGAGTTGCTCTTTATTCCTCTTCCTGATGGGATTTGAAAGGAACTTATTTGCCAGATCAGTAGACACACCCCTAGTGCCCGAGGCTGTGTGTATCTCCTCTAGCAAAGATACCCTGCCTGGGTCAGCAGCTGTGATTGGGACTGTCACTTGACTTAGTTTACGTAGTTCACTGTTCCCCACTGAATCCATCTAGTTGTTACAGAACCACATGGACAAATTGAACAGAGACAGGATGAGGGTGGCTCCAGTGTTGGCCATTCAACCCAGGAGATGGGATGGGGTCTAACTGGGTATCTTGGTTGGGGTGAGGGGCTATTTTAGGGGCCTCCACTTGCCCTTCCTACTTTAATCGCTCTTCCTCAGTAGGCCAGGGGATGAATAAGACATTCTGCCTTCTGCTAAGAATAATGATATGCCTGGGGGAGTAAACTAGAGCGTAGGTAGGAGGGTAGGCACATGAACACCAGGGACCCATGGTGAGGGAGTTTGGGTCAGAGCTCCCACTAACTTACAGCCCCATGCTCACAGGGAGGGCAGGGCCTGTGCTGGGTCCCTTGCCATTGGTTTACCGTATACCTCATATCTAAGAGTCCATGCATACAGTAATTCTGGAAAATAACCACAGGTCCTCCTGAGGCAAGACAGGAAGAGTAATGATTCCTTGAGGGGAAGTAACAGATTCTGGGTCTATGAACTGGTTTGACTCTGAAAGTTGTAGGAAGAACAGTGATCTCTTTCTTTCTTTCTATCTTTCTTTCTTTCTTTCTTGCTCTCTCTCTCTCTTTCTCTCTCTCCTTCTTTCCTTCCTTCTTTCTTTTTGCTTGAGACAGGGTCTTACTATGTTGCCCTTGGGAGAGTGTCATAGTTTTATAGCTCAGAGCAAACTCAAACTCTTGGGCTTAAGCGATTTTCTTGCCTCAGCCTCCCAAGTAGCTGGGACTACAGGTGCCTGTCACAACGCCTGGCTATATTTTTGTTGTAGTTGTCATTTTTTTTTTTTTTTTTTTTTTTAAGCAGGCCAGGGCCGGGTTTGAACCTGCCAGCCCTGGTGTATGTGGCTGGCGCCCTAACCACTGAGCCATGGGTGCTGAGCCAGAACAGTGATTTTCTGTTGTGGCAGGTGACGTTGACTCTGCTCCCCACATCTCCACTATTTCTGGTTCTGAAGTCAGATAGCAGCCTAGCCCGCCACTCATTCTTTGTCTTACCCCTCAGGAGCATGGTGGCCATCACCACTGGTCTCTAAAGTGCCCTTGCTGCAGTGCCACTTGCTGCCTCTGATGCTACCACATCTGTCTTGTGTCTGGGCAGTGATCCTTGCTGTGTGGGAACCCTGGCCCTCCGTTTACTAGAGCGTCTGGTTGTATGGCAGTACTTTCCAGCATCATTAAAGGCTGAGTGAAGACAGTCGCTACTGTGCTTCTCAAAGGGACTGATGCCTCTGTCATCCATGGGTTTTTATTGTCGTCAGTGGGATCTCTGTTCTCACACAGTTAGTCTGTCCTCTATTCCCACCTCCCAGCCCCTGACTCCTCCCTAGCTGCAGGTCCAGCCTCCCCACTTCACTTACTCAGGTCATTGTTGAGTGAAAGTGCAGGGAGTCATCCCAGCCGTGGGTCCAGCTGGCTCTGTGTGCTCAGCAGGGCATTACAGCCTGAGAGGTGGGGGAGAGAGCTTCTCCATCAGCATATTCTCCCCAGTGCAGCCACATCTGTGTGCTCACCTTGTGACCTTGCCCTCCCCTGACCTCAAACCTTCAACATACTGGGGCACTTGCTCCCCAATTTCTATTAACACCTATTAGCCAGTTTTTGAAATTCTTTGAGTTACATGAACTATTTCTTCCTAGAATGGGACCCTGTGCCCCATTCTGGCCATGTTAAAGCCTAACCCTTAGTTGTTGGTCTAGAGGCAATGAGGGAAGGTGGGTACAGATCTTGGAAAGGATAAAAAACACCTTGTAAGGCTTTATGTCAGGATTTTCCAAAGTACAGCTGAAGGCCAAATCTGGCCCACAACCTATTTTTGTAAATAAAGTTTTTTGCTGGGCAGCACATGTAACTCAAAGGAGTGGGACATTGGCCTCATATGCCGGAGGTGGTGGGTTCAAACCCAGCCCTGCCCCAAAACTGCAAATAATAATAATAATAAATAAATAAACAAATAAAGTTTTTTGCTCAGGCTAGTCTCGAACTCCTGAGCTAAGTGATCCACCCACCTTGGCTTCCCAGAATGCTAGGATTACAAGCATGAGCCATCACACCCACCCCTGTAAATAAAGTTTTATTGGAACACCTATGTCATTTGCTTATGTGTTACCTATAGCTGTTTTCAGGCTAAAACAACAGAGTTGAACATTTGTGATACAGGTATGGCCTGGAAAACCTAAAACACTTGTTATCGGACCATTAACAGAAAGTTGTCTGACCTTTGCTTTGTTCTGGAGCCAATGAATAGGATTTCATTGAGAATTTATATTGTCCTTCTAATAAAGTTTAACAAAAAAGAGGAATTAGGTGAGATAGGAAGTGTGATGTGTGCTATGTTCAGCCGTCCAGCACTGCTGTTCACTAACTGGGCATTTTCTGTCTTAGGCAAGTCATTCAGAGGACTAGTTCCTACTCTTTCTACCTTACCAAGTAGTCATAAAGACCAAATACAACAATGGATACAAAACTATTTGGCAAACTGTGAGGTGCTATAAATGTGAAGTGTCATTATATGCTCCTCAGTGTTGTGACCCCCAACCGACAAAGGACAAAGGGGAAAACATTCTTCATCTGTAACAACATGAGAGTGACACAAAACCCCCCTCTGCTGCGTCAGCCTGTAGAGACATTTTCATGCAGGTTTGGTCTCCAGGCCCTATTCAGAGGGTTGGAATATCCGATCCCTCTGCCAGGCTGGTTGTCACCTTCTGCTGCTGCCACAAGCCCCAACTCCTCCCATCTGAAGCATGAGCCACCCATGGGCTTTTCAGAGACCCACAGAATCTATGGCCTGGATGCAGAGGAGTGATTTTGAGCTTGAGCTACTGACTGCCCAGGTGGATCAGTAGAAGGTCTGCAAAGGAGTGTTGTAGAAAACTGTCATAGGGACTTTAATGATGTCATTTGAAGGAGAAAAGAGAAGTGGGCCTTACAGAGACACTTAAGGATATCTAAATGTCAGTGAATGGAAGGAAGGAAGGATGGCACTGAAGAGCTGGAGAAGGGGTGGGAAGGCTCAGAGAGAATGGCCTCGGGTAGCCAGAAACCCTGGGTGTAGTAATAGGATTATCACTTGTTTGCTGTGTGGCTTTGCATTAGTCTCTTGAACTCTTCAGACTTTGATCTGTCTCTCCTTTAAAATGGAAGTGGTGGGAATTCTTGTCTTCCAGGTTTATTGTGAGGTTTGAAAGAGAAAAGGCATAGAAGTACCGCAGGGAGCAATCTGAAGATGTACTGTCTTTCCCCAGGCAGGGAAGGAGGGTCCGCAACTTCTCTGCATTCACATATTCACATTTTCACTTTGCTGTCAATCTCTCTTTTGATTTCTGTAATGACAATTTCTTCCTTACAACCTAAATTAGAAAGATATGAGAAAACTTAACATAGATTTCTTTATTAACCCAAGTACAGAGCTTCTCTTGAAAGCTTGATCCCATGAGTTTTTTTTTTTTTTCTGATACCTATAACTTGCATTAAGAAAGGAGTAATAGAAGCCCTAATGCCTAGCAACACATTGCCAACTACAAAATGCATTCGTCATAAGGATGGGTTGAGAAGTGACAGTCTGCAGGTGCAGAAAGAGACTTTTCTTGGGGGAGCAAAGGGTCATTTGTTTACAATGAGGAGGCACCACTTAACATCCCTTCTCAGTTCAAGGTTTACAGATAATCCATGCCAAATCTTCCAGCCAAAGGATGTCCTCACAAGTTTCTGTAGATAAAACCATTATAGGAAATCAATGTGCTCCTGCATTTCCCATTATAACTCAACCATAATGCCCTAGATACAGCCAGAGGAACCAAGAGGCAACAATTAGGGGTGGAACCAGTGAGGTCCATGTGGCATTTGCAAAGTCACAAACACTGTTCAGAGTTCATGCAGATAGGCCTGCTCAACGTTAATTTGCCAGATTATTATTTTTGAATTTGAGCCTTAGTTTCTTCATGTGTAAGGCTGAGGTTGTTGGAATAGATTTCTTATACATGTCTTTTAGAACTAATATTCTGTGTTCTTTATTGAGCATTCAGCCAAATAAAAGCACTTTGTCTGAATGTTTTCCTCAGCCTTCTGCTTTTATTAGAAACTTTTGGTTGGCATTGTAAGGAAGGAACGTTTTTCGTCTGCCTGGAGCCTGCTGACAGCTGCATATTATGGGTATAGACGTGTTACAGTGAAGAGGCCAAGGTTCTAGTTGGAGCAAACAACTTGCCATGTGACTGTAGATTAATCATTTTGCTTTCTGAGCTCAACTTTTCTTAACTGGAAAATAAGCTAGAAGATACATAAGAAATTGGTAACTTTAAGTGTCCCTAGAGATATTAACTAATTACCTGGGGATCAGTTTCAGGGAATTACCTGCTGAATTTGGATAAGAACTATACTCGGTTGGGTTAGTACTTGCCACTGTATCTTGGGTTTCTTTCACACCCTATGAATTTTATGCTGCACACTTATACTACCTAATTCTTACACAAATAAATGTTTAAAATGAATTAAGTTCATAAACTTATGGCATTTATGTATTTCCTTCCAGAAACAAAATCTACTAATACTATATTTCTGACCCATAATTCTATATACTTAGAATGGTTTATAATGTTCCCTTAACTTATCAGCATCATGGTTTATAGCTTCATACCAAATAGAGTAAAATGACAAACAAAGCATCCCATTCTAATTCAGTTATTAATAAGTGTGAAAAGACCCAATTCTACCTAAAAGAATGAGGCATTCATTCTTTTTTTTTTTTTTTTTAATTGGGGATTCATGGAGGGTACAAGAAATCAGGTTACACTGATTGCATTTGTTAGGTAAAGTCCTTCTTATACTTGTGTCTTGCCCCCAAAAGGTGTGTCACACACTGAGACCCCATCCCACCCTCCTTCCCTCTCTCTGCTCTTCCTTTCTTCCACCCTTCTCCCTCCTTCTCTCTCTCTTTGCTCTCCTCTTTCCCACCCCCCCACCATGTACTAGTACTTTAATTGTCCGCATATCAAAATTGAGTACATAAGCTTCATGCTTCTCCATTCTTGTGATGCTTTACTAAGAATAATGTGTTCCACTTCCATCCAGGTTAATACAAAGGATATAAAGTCTCCATTTAAAAAAATTTTTTTATTAAATCATAAGCCCATAGATCATGTATACATTAATGCATTTATGGGGTACAATGTGCTGATTTCATATAGAATAGTATTCCATGGTATACATATATCACAGCTTGTTAATCCATTCCTGGCTTGGTGGGCCTTTAGGCTGTTTCCACATTTTGGCAATTGTAAATTGAGTGGCAATAAAGAGTATAGTGCAAGTATCCTTGTGGTAAAAGGATTTTTTTCCTTCTGGGTAGATGCCCAGTAATGGGACTGCAGGATCAAATGGGAGGTCTAGCTTGAGTTCTTTGAGGGTTCTCCATACTTCCTT
>NW_003852406.1:31234255-31330361 GCF_000181295.1 Otolemur garnettii
GCAGTTTTGAGATTTTGTGATGTGGGCCATTCTTGCTGGGGTTAGATGATATCTCAGGATGGTTTTGATTTGCATTTCTCTAATAATTAGGGATGATGAGCATTTTTTCATAAGTCTGCTAGCCATTCGTTTGTCTTCTTTAGAGAAGGCTTTGCTGGCTTTTTTCATGTGGATTAATTGGAATTCTCTATAGATCTTAGTTATCAAGCTTTTGTCTGATTCAAAATATGCAAATATCCTTTCCCATTGTGTAGGTTGTCTATTTGCTTTGGTGGATGTCTCCTTAGCTGTACAGAAGCTTTTCAGTTTAATTAAGTCCCACTTGTTCATTTTTGTTGTTGTTGCAATTGCCATGGCAGTCTTCTTAATAAAGTCTTTCCCCAGGCTGATATCTTCAAGTGTTCTTCCTATGCTTTCTTTGAGGGTTTTTATCATTTCATGCCTTAAATTTAGATCTTTTATCCATCTTGAATCAATTTTTGTAAGTGGAGAAAGGTGCAGGTCCAGTTTCAGTCTTCTACATGTCCAGTTCTCCCAGCAACATTTATTGAATAGGGAGTCTTTCTCCCATTGTATGTTCTTGTTTGGTTTATTGAAGATTAGGTGGTTGTAAGATGTTAGTTTCATTTACTGGTTTTCTATTCAATTCCAAATGTCTATGTCTCTATTTTTGTGCCAGTACCATGCTGTTTTGACCACTATGGCCTTGTAGTACAGCCTAAAGTGTGGTTTGCTGATGCCCCCAGCTTTGTTTTTATTACTAAGAACTGCCTTAGCTATATGGTTTTTTTTCTGGTTTCATACAAAACAAATAATTATTTTTTTCCAAGTCTTGAAAGTACGATGTTGGTATTTTAATAGGGATGGCATTGAATTGCTAGATTGCTTTGGGAAGTATAGACATTTTAAACAATGTTGATCCTTCTCAGCCACAAGCATGGTGTGTTCTTCCATTTGTTAATATCCTCTGCTATTTCTTTTCTTAGGGTTTCATAATTTTCTTTATAGAAATCCTTCACCTCCTTTGTTAGGTATAGTCCTAGGTATTTCATTTTCTTTGAAGCTATGGTGAAGGGAGTTGTGTCCTTAATTAGCCCCTCATCTTGGCTGTTATTGCTATTTACAAAGGCTACTGACTTGTGGACATTGATTTTATGTCCTGAGACATTACTGTATTTTTTGATGACTTCCAGGAGTTTTGTGGTTGAGTCTTTGGGGTTCTGTAAGTATTAGATCATATCATGAGCAAAGAGGGAGAGTTTGACCTCCTGTGCTCCCATTTGGATGCCCTTTATTTCCTTCTCTTACCTAATTTTATTGGGTAGAACTTCCAGCACTATGTTGAATAGTAGTGCCAATAGAGGACAACCTTGTCTGGTTCCAGTTCTAAGTGGGAAAGCTTTCAGTTTTACTCCATTCAGTAAAATATTAGCTGTGGGTCTGTCATAGATGGCTTTGATCAATTTAAGAAATGTGCAACATATGTCTATTCGCCTCAGTGTTCTAATTAGAAAAGGATGCTAGATTTTATTATATGCTTTTTCTGCATCTATTGACAGGATCACATGGTCTTTGTTTTTGCTTCTGTTGATGCGATAAATAATGTTTATGGACTTGAGTATGTTAAACAAGCCTTGCATCCCTGGGATGAAACCTACTTGATCATGATGTATGACTTTTTTGATGATAAGCTGTAATTTATTGGCTAGGATTTTGTTGAGAATTTTTGAATCTATATTTATTAGTGAAATTGGTCTGAAGTTCTTTTTAGTTGGGTTTTTTCCTGGTTTTGGTATCAGGGTGATGTTTGCTTCATAGAAGGTGTTGGAAAAGATTTCTTCCTCCTCATTTTTTTGGAATAATTTCTGCAGTATGGGAATAAGCTCTTCTTTGAAGGTTTGATAGAATTCTAGTGTGAAGCCATTTGGACCAGGGCATTTGGTGGGGGGGGGGGGAGATTTTTTATTGTTTCTTTGGTCTCAGTGTTTGAAATTGGTCTCTTCAGGAGATCTATTTCTTCCTGGCTAAGTCTAGAGAGAGGGTGTGATTCTGAATACTGATCCATTTCCTTCACATTGTCAAATTTCTGGGCATTGAGTTTTTGGTAGTACTAGGAGATAATCTTTTGTATCTGTGTGGCATCAGTTATTATTTCTCCTTTATCAATTCTGATTGAGATTACTAGAGATTTTACTTTTCTATTTCTAGTTTATCTGGCCAAAAGTTTACCTACTTTATTTTTTCAAATAACTGACTCTTTGTTTCATTAATTTTCTGAATGTTTCTTTTGTTTTCAATTTCATTAATCTCTGATTCAATTTTGGATATTTCTTTTCTTCTGCTGGGCTTAGGCTTAGATTGTTCTTCTTTTTCCAATTCCATAAGATGGCTTGTGAGTTTGTTGATGTGCTCTCTTTCTGTTTTTCAAATGTAGGCATCTAAAGTGATAAATTTTCCTCTCAGGGCTGCTTTTGCTGTATCCCACAGACTTTGGTAGCTTGTGTCTTCATTGTTGTTATGCTCATGGAAGTTAATGATTTCCTCTTTTATTTCTTCCTGCACCCAACTGTCATTCAGCATAAGGTTGTTTAATTTCCATGCCTTTGTGTGGGGTTGAACGTTTTTGTTGGAGTTGAGCTCCATCTTCAGTACCTTGTGGTCTGAGTAGATACAAGGTAAAATTTCAATTCTTTCAATTTCTGTTGAGGTTTGTTTTGTGTCCTAGAATATAATCAATTTTGGAGAATGTTCCATGGGCCCATGAGAAGAATGTATTTTCTTTAGCTTTGGGATGGAGTGTTCTATATACATCTATCAAGCACAGTTGTTGTAGAGTCTCATTTACGTCCCTTATATCTTCTTTGAATTTCTGTTTAGAGGATCTGTCCAGCTCTGTAAGAGGAGTGTTAAAGTACCCTGTTATTATGGTGTTCTAGGATATCATATTGCTCAGACTGAGTAAGATCTGTTTCAAGAATCTGGGAGCATTTAAGTTGGGTACATAAATATTTAGAATTGAAATGTCTTGTTGTATTTTTCCCTTAACCAATATGAAGTGTCCATCTTTGTCTTTTTTGACATTATTGCTTTAAATTCACTTGTATCTGAAAATAAGATAGCAACCCCTCTTTTCTTCTTAATTCTGTTTGCCTGAAAAATTGTCTTCCAACCCTTAACTCTGAGTTTTAATTTGTCTTTTGAGGCTAGGCTTTGTCTTTTGAGGCTAGGTGTATCCTACTGACAGCAGATGAATGGCTTGTGTTTTTTAATCCAGTCAGCCAATCTATGCCTCTTCAGTGGGGAATTCAAGCCATTAACATTTATTGAGATAATTGATAAGTGTGGTAGCATTCTATTCATCTTGTTTTGTGAAAGTCCATTGCTTAGTTTTATCTTTTGCATCATTGTGGAAGCTAGGTTCTGTCCTTTAATTTCTGGGTGCTTACCTTGCTGGTGGTCCATCAGGATGGTCAGTGTGTAGAACAAGTTTAAAGTATCTCCTATAGAGCTGGTCTTATTGTGGCAAATTTTCTAAATGTTTGCATATCAGTAAATGTTTTGCTTTCTCTGTCAATTTTAAAGCTTAGCTTAGTGGGATATAGAATTCTGGGCTGGAAATTGTTTTGTTTAAGTAGATTAAAGGTAGATGACCATTGTTTTGGCTTGAAAAGTTTCATTAGAGAAGTCTGCAGGAACCCTGCTGAATTTACGCCTGTAGGTCAATTGGCACTTACTCCTGGCAGGTTGTAGAATCTTTTCTACAACTGTCTTGAGTTTGGACAGACTTATCACAACGTTTCCTGGACAAGCTTTATTTGAGTTGAGGCGACCTGGAGTCCAATATCTCTCTGAAAGGAGTGTGTCAGAATCTTTGGTGATATTTAGAAAATTTTCATTTATAATATTCTCTAGTATGGCTTCCATTCCTCTGGGGTATTCTTCTTCCCCTTCTGGGATACCTATAACTTGCATGTTTGAATGCTTCTTAAAGTCCTATAATTCTATCAGTGAACATTCTCTTTTTTTCTGCCTCTTTAACTATATGAGTTATCTCAAGAGCTTTGTCCTCTACCTCTGAGATTCTTTATTCTGCATGGTCTAATCTATTGTTGATACTTTCTATTGCATCTTTAAGTTCCCTAATTGACTGCTTCAATTCCTTCAGCTGTGCTATATCCTTTCTATATTCTTCATATCATTCACCTCTTATTTGATTATGTTTTTGGATTTCCTTTTGGTTATTTTCCACTTTCTGAGCAATTTCCTTCATTTTTTTCATCATCCATATCTTAAATCCCTCTTTAGTCATTTCTAACATTTCTTTATAGGTGAAATCCTCTGCAGTAGCTACATCGCAGTCCCTTGCGGGGGTGGGGGTGGGGGAGGTGGGTGGGGTGGTTGCTCTGGACTGGATTTTAATGTTTCCAGGATTTTTCTGCTGATTCTTCCTCATGAGTGTTTTTTTTTTTTTAATCTGTTTCCTTGCCCTAATTTTCCTTTCTCTTCCTCTTGCTCTTTAAGTTACCATGCCTCTGGCCTAAGATTTCAATAGTCCTTTTGGTCCAGGACCAAAAGGATGAGAAGATTGAAGAAGAAGAAGGGAAAAAAGATTTTTAAAAAGGGAAAATAGAAACGAGAGAGGGTGAGTGAAAGGGCATATTGACAAAAAGAAGAGATGCACTGAAAGAGGGAGACAGTAGTAATGAAAGTGTACAGTAGGGTACTTTGACCTTTTCCTTAAAAATCCCCAACCTCTGGGGGTGCTGGTTTGGGTGGTTCCCTTGAGGTCAGCAGCTCTTTGCCAGGATGATCAGACATGGTACCCCATCTCCACCAAATAGAGAGGAAAGGCAAAAATAATATAAATCAAACCAAAATAAACAAACAGAAAACCTTATAGAGTAAAATTGGGGGGGAACCAAATAACAGGGGCAGAAACACTAGCAAAAATGAAGTTCTTATTATCAACAAAGGCAACAATGGAAAATTATATTTATACTAGAAAAGTGAAGAAAGAAAAAAAAAAAGAAAAATCTAGGGGGGGAAAGTTGAAAAAAATCCAAAAACACAGCAGTGTATATATATTGCTGAATATTGTCTGGGCAACAGGTGATCTTCTGGGGTATGAGATGCTAATCACAATGCTGATACAGCTGTATGAGATGGAGATTGGAGGCCTTAAACCCTGCAGGGTTGAGAGCCTGAATCTCTCCTCAGCACACTTAAAAGACACTTTAAACTGTTAACCTTGGCTAAACAGAAGCTTTCTCAGGAAAGTACTTGTCACTGCAATCTCTCCTGAAGTGGCCGTCTGCTTATCTGGTGTACCAAAACTGGCCTCACTCCATGCCCCTGAAGGCCAAAGTTGCAAGGCAGCCTTCCCACTGCCAACCACTGAAAGTTCCACTCTTCCCTGGCATCTCAGTCCCAGCCTTTGGTGCTGCTCACAGTCACTAGATCACTCATCCAAGGTTTCCAAGCCAGAGCCTAGCTCTGTGACCCTGAGGGCAGAGGCTGCAGGGGCAGTTCTCCCATAGTGGCCCCACATGTGGCCCACACCTGAACAATGTTAGCTCCATTCTGGCCCAGCATCTCAGTCCTGTGCCCTGGACAATACTTAAAGTCACCCGCACTCTCACCCAAGTTCTTCCAAGGTAAATTGAACAGAGTGCCCAAGTCCAAACAAATAAAACAACCCATAGGGAAGGCTTTCCCTGTCTGCAATCTTGTTGCTGTTGTAGTTACAGCTGTGGCAGCCCATTCGCAACCACTTGACAGTTCTCCACTGCTTTTGTCCTCCTGCTGGGGTCCAGAAGTCTCTCTCTGTCTCTCTGCATCCCCAAAGGGGTGTTTCTGGGCAGAGCCCACAAGCCAGAGATGCCTGGTGTCTTCTCTCCCCAATCTCACTGATCCTAGTTGCAAAGAAGCTGTTACTTGGCCACCATCTTGCTCCTCCTGGTATTCATTTCTTTCTTTCTTTCTTTCTTTCTTTCTCTCTTTCTCTCTTTCTCTCTTTCTTTCTTTCTTTTTTATTAAATCATAGCTGTGTATATTAATGTAGTCATGGGGTACAGTGTGCTGGTTTTATATAAAATTTGAAGTATTTTCACCAAACTGGTTAACATAGCCTTCATGGCAGTTTCTTAGTTATTGTATTCATTTCTTATTACTGACAGGGCTTTATCCTGGCAGTTTATGGTTCTAAATTTCATCGGAGATGGTGAACTGTCATCTTCCTAATTGACAAGAGCACTTTTAGGGATAACTGTGATGTGGCCAGCAAAGGCACACTGTCACCACAAAGACAGCCAGGGTGCCAGACAATTTTCACTGCAATCAGATGGAAATTGGATTAGTTAATATAATAAATTCCATCACCAACTTAATTTAACAAAAAATGCCTGGTATTTGGGACCTACAGAATATTGTTTAAAGATTTCTCATAGGTATTTAAGCCTCAGATTGTGGGGCAAATATAAAATATATGTGTGAAATATAGATATATTCTCACAGATGTGTGTATAGGAATGACTGTATCTAGGATAAAAGATAAATATAATTACAAAAGTTGGCAGAAACATTTCAGAAGCAATGATTTGTAAGAGAATTCAATCTAAATTATAATTTACTAAGTCTATCACAATAAACTTCCAGAAACATTTCCTGCTTTCTTAATGAAAATGTATTCAAGAATAACACACCTATACAATAGTGTTGTATCTTTCTGACCCCTGACCTCAAAGCATCCTCCTAGTATTTGTCTTTATGATTTGAAACCAGAAGGCAAAAAGTATGTTAGTTGTCCACAATCAGCAGTAGCAAAGGGATTTTCAGAATTCCAGGGGTACTATTGCTGCTGAATTATTTGATGTATGTAGGAAGAGCAGTTGTAGAGAGGTTGGGTGATTTGCCTGGGGTCACAAAGCTGATGAGGGGACAAGCAGTACCTAGAGCCTTTTCAATATATCTTATGGCTATCAAGAACACTCTACTTCTAGCAAGTGAATGTGTAACTTTTCTGGCTAAGGGAGAATAACTTGGGCCACCATGGAAGGTAAATTCTTCTTTCAAAAGGGTGGCAACCAACAGAAGCAAATGGAGGGCTTTATCCTGGCAGTTTATGGTTCTAAATTTCATCATTTAAATCATTTTATCTTTTTTAGGAATGATGAAATTCAGAGAACTATTTGTGGATCCAAGCTCCTACAGAGAACTGGCATGTCAGTCATAGTATGACATTGGCAGCTATCCTCAGAGCTGTGAGATCCACCCCATTATTGACCCATCAAAGGATGTGACATGTGACAGGTGCTCTGCAGAATCCAACAGAGGCGTTTCTCTTCCATGGAAACAACCAAGAAACTTTAATCAAACAGTCCGTATTGATTATTTCAATGAACTTCTTGACTGGAATAAACATCTTCCTGAAATCAATACAGGATAAGGTTTGAAGATGGGGAACTGCTATCTAGGTAAGGAACCCTTGCCTGTTTCCAATTTCACTGTGTTGCAGGTGTATTCATTGAGCATATATCATGATGTAGATACTGAGAGGACATGAGAATGGACTCTGGCCAGTTCCTCATCTAGATCTAGTGGGAATGTTACAAGTTAGTTAAGAAAAAGAAATGTATGAGGGCAGACAATTAAGCTTGTGAACTCATTCTAGAAAAAGTGCTACAAACCTCATTGTTAAATATCACTATGGTCATCAGACAGCCAGAGGGAGTACTTTGAAGGTGAGCTTAATGATATTTACCAGCGAGGTATATAGCACTTTTTCTAGGATGTGTTCATAAACTTAATTGTCCAAACTCATAGGAAGTCTGACAGTTAAGTTCACAAACTTGCCACCATGTGCTTACATTTGCAGCACTGTAAAAACAACTCAGTAAGGTTTTATAACTTTGGTATATCGGTGTTTCACAACTGTGTTTGTATTGATGTGTGGTGGTGTCTTGCTCAGTGGTGTACATTATTGTTGATGCATATTTTCGTGTGCCATGGCAAGAATGTCAAGGCTTGAATTAAAGCTATGAAAAAACATTACACTTCTTGTTAAACTTGGCATGAGTGAAAGCCAAATCAGAGACATGTTAGTCCAAGTTTATGGGGATAATGCCATGAAGAAAATGGCAGTATACAAACAAATTAAATGCTTTTCAAAGGGGAGGGAGAGAAAGTGTCATTCATGAAGAGAGGTCAGTGTGACCAGTAATGAGCAGAACTGACAAAAACTTTGCAGAAATTCATCAAATTGTGCATCAAAATTGTTGGCTGACTATGAGAAGCATAGCAGACCAAGTAAACATTGATAGAGAAATAGGAAAATCTTGGCATGAGAAAGGTGTGTGCAAAAATGACCCCAAAGGAGCTCACCAATGAACAAAAGCACAGGAGAGTTGGAGAGTCAAGACAGTCTTTTGGACAGTGTTATCACTGGTGATGAAACATGGATGTACCAATATGATCTTGAAACAACGTCAAAGTGCACAATGGAAGTCAGCCAATTCTCCATGACCAAAAAAGTTCTGTCAGTCCAAATCGAGAGTCCAAACAATGTTGTTATCCATTTTTTATATCAAAGGGATTGTTAATTATGAATTAATATCAACTAGAGAAACAGTTCAACAAGTTTACTATTTGGAAATGTGAAAAGGCTATGTGAAAAAGTTAAACGACAATGACCTAACTTTTCACCAACAACTCATGGTTCTGGGATCACAACAATGCACCAGCTCACACAGCACTGTCTGTGAGAGAGTTTTTAGCCAGTAAATAAATGTAGTCAGTAAATAAACTCACCTGCTCTGGCCCCCAGTGACTTTTTTCTTTTCCTGAAGATAAAGGAAATGTTAAAAGGAAGACATTTTGATGACATTCAGTACATCAAGGGTAATATGAAGACAGCTCTGATGGCCATTCCAGAAAAAGAGTTCCAAAATTGCTTTGAAGGGTGGACTAAGTACAGGCATGAGTGCATAGCTTCCCAAGGGGAATACTTTGAGGGTAACCATAGTGATATTTAGCAGTGAGGTATGCAGCACTTTTTCTAGGATAAGTTGAACTTAATTATCAGACTTTGTATGTGAGTCTTGGGCAGTGCCTATCCTAGCACCATCCAGGAGTGAAGATACCTTAACACCAACATTGTCATGACTTTTCCAAGTGGCAAGTCTAACTCACTTATAGATTTAGACAAACAGCATCATCTTAACTTCTCATTATTAAATGTTTGGGCATATCACTATAGTGGACACAAATTGTTTATGGCTGTCCAGCACTGATTCCATATTCTATGGAAAATGGCAACCAGCTTCTACTTCTCTTCTACTGGATAATGTCTTGGGGGAGGACTATTTAATTAGATCTTACCCTTCCCTGGATATGAATTATAAGGGGAGAAGCAAAAAGGCAGAAAATGTTGGAGTTCCTGCATCTGTTCCTACCAGACATTTGTATGCCCCATGCTGGAGTTTACAGTCTTCCTGTAAGTAAGCAACTCCACAACCTTCCAGTAACTTCTCTTTCATTCAAGCTAGCCATAATCAGATTCTGCATTTGTATGCAAAAAGCTCTAACATATATGTTAAGAACTCTTTGCACTGAATCTGTGCCATTGTAACATTCTATTTACATGTACATGTAAACATTCTATTTACAAGTCTGTCTTTGATCTTTCTATTCCCACTAGCATGGCACATGTACCAAATGTTCAGTAGTTTTTGCAGAACAAATGAATGAGTAAACAATTAAACAAAAAAGTGGCGATATGCCAACTTATGTGATGTAATCAGGATTGAAACTATGAGAGTGGCTGGGGGAGAAGACAGACAGCTGTGGTCAGAGGCAAACAGCTTGAACTGAGTTTTGGTGGGTAGGTGTGGCTCAGAAGGGGTGGTGGGGAGTTTAAGGTATGGCTATAAGAATGAGGATGGCACAGATAGAGAGGAGATTCTAGCATGCTTGGAGACACACTGTGGCCCCCAAGACCAGCCATTTCAGTATCAAGTATTTATTGAGGACCTACTGTGTGCCTATGGAGGGACTTTGGGTTCAGAGATGAATAAGATACAGTCAAACTGTAGTGGAGTGGGGAAATTACCTGGAGGACATATCATTATAGTCCAAGACAAAACACACTGAGTGTCCCAAGATGGGTATAAGTCAGCACCCTGGGGTCCCAAAGAGGTTTAGAGCTTGAGCATATATATAACCTGTGATAAAATGCAGAGATTCCCAGCAAGGTTAAGAAAAGTAAGTCACAAATTTCAACAGTGGGCCAGTGTTCAGATGATGTAGGTTGGATTTTTGAGATTGCCCTTGTCAGGATGGAGAATTATGGTGTTCACACACACACACACACACACACAGAGACTAAGAGAGAGAAAGAGAGAAAAGAGAGAAAATGCTGAGAAGATGTTTACACATTTTAAGAAAGGAAAAAACTATATTAAAATTGTAATAATATATACCAATAATATTTGTTTTCTTGTATATTGTATCTTGTATCTTTTGTAATTGCAGAAATCAATGTGACTTGAATATTACAATTTTAATACAGTTTTTTACTTTTTAAAAAGGTGTATACATTTTTTGGCACTCTATGTGTCTGTGTTTTCATCCACAGTTCCTGGCTTATCACTCCCAGAGCCATTGCTACCACCTCTAGTTATGATGCTGGGTGTGTTGGGCCTCAGGAAATAGACTTTCTCTAGCCTTCTCCTGCCATCCTTTCATCTTCCCTGCCTTCCCGTCATGGATCCTAAGACTCTCATTCCAGAGAGAGTCCTGCCCCATACCCTAGAGACTATTCACATTATGCCAGAATTGTCTACACAACCCAAGAGGACAGAGCCTGGAGAGCTTTCTGACAGCTGAACATGAAGAGATGCCTGGAGAGTGGTGCATCCAGACAGGGCAGGGAACTCTACACCCCTTCCTCTGTATCTTGCCCTATGCATCTCTTCATCTGTATCCTTTGTAAGATCCTTTATAATAAACTAGCAAATACATTTCTCCAAGTTCTACAAGCAACTCCAGCAAATTAATACAACCCAAAGAGGTGGTCATGGAAACCCTGACTTGAAGCCAGTTGGTCAGAAGTTCCAGAAGCCTGATTTGTGACTGGTGTCTGAAGGGAGGGGTGGTTTGGAGGCCTGAGCCCCCACCCTGTGGGATCTGATGCTATTTCCAGGTCAATGATTGAATCAGAAAACACCCCACTATTGTCTGCTGCTTGGCATGTGTGTGAACCCCCGTTTGGTCAGGGAAGTCTTCTGTGTTGATGCTTTTTGTGGTGTGAGAATAGGAAGGAAAAACAGTTTGACACAAAAATCTTAACAAAACAGTAGCAAATTAAATTTGATGATATATATAAAATGATAACATTATGAGCAAGTAGGATTTTTCTAGATTATCCCAAGGTTGGTTTAACATTTGGTATTCAATCAATGTAATATTCTCTGTTAATAGACTAGAGGGGAAAAAACATAGTCATTGCATTAAATATACAAAAGGCATTGACAAAATTCAACAGTATTCATGATAAAAAAAAATTCCCCAACAAATTAAGAATAGGAGTGATCTTCTTTAATTTGTTAAAGGACATCACGCCTGGAAAACCTGGAGCTAGCAGCCCACACATACCGCTTTCTGGGAGAGGATCAAAACGGCAAGCAGATGCCCACCTGCAGATGGACGGCACTGTGGATTACACGGAAGGGACAGGAGACACTCAGAGTGAGGGAGACAGGGAGGAGCACTCTACTCACCACTATCAGAAGGTACCTGGGGAGACCAGGAAATGTGGAAGTGACAAAGGACAGAGCCTCGGGCCCCATTATCCCGGACTGGACACTGCAGCTCCAGCTGTGAGGAGCAGCCCCCACTGATCTCTGCACTGATCAGGAACTGCCTGGAGGCTTCTAACACACTGGGAAGTGCAGACTTCTCAGTGAAGACCTTACATGCCAAAGAGGTAGGGTCCATTTTTAACTTTTCTTAAACAGAACAATGGCAGCCAAGAATTTTTTATCCTGTACAACTAAGCTTCATAAATGATGCAGAAATAAAAACTTTTCCAAACAAGCAAAACACTAAGGGAATTTGTTAAAACTAGACATAACCTATAGGAAATGCTTACAGGTGCCTACATCTCCACATGCCACAGCACAGTAGATGCCCACTGTGGATAAAACAACCAAAAGGATAAAAAACCCTGAAAGTTATAGCTCACAGCTTTTATAAAACAACAGTATAAGTGGAAAAGCAAAACAGTAAGGTATCATTCAACCTAAGGAACAGAACAACATCCAATATATCAATCCCATATATTAATGTGAATGGTCTGAATGCCCCACTTAAAAGACACAGAAAGGCTGAATGGCTGAAAAAACATGACCCAAGTATCCACTGTCTCAGAGAAACACATAAGGAACAGACTCAAGGTGAATAGATGGAAAAATTATTCCATGCAAATGGAAGCCAAATGCAAGCAGGTGTAGGCATTCTCGTGTCAGACAAAATCGATTTTAAACCAATTGGTAAGAAAAACACAAAGGTGTTCTTTATTGTTGGTAATGAGAGCAAATCAACATGAAGACATAACAATCCTGGCTCGGGACCTGAAGCACAGTGGTTATGGCGCCAGCCACATACACTGAGGCTGGCAGGTTCAAACACAGCTTGGGCTGGCTAAACAACAACAATGACAACTGCAACCAAAAAAATAGCCAGGCATTGTAATGGGTGCCTGTAGTCCTAGTGACTTGGGAGGCTGGGGCAAGAAAATCACTTAAGCCCAAGAGTTTGAGGTTGCTGTGAGTGGTAATGCCACAGCACTCTACTGAGGGTGACATAGTGAAATTCTGTCTCAAATTAAAAAAAAAAGACATAACAATCCTAAGTATGTATGCATCTAAAATAGACACTCCCAAATTCATAAAGCAAATTCTTTTAGATCTAAGCAAAGAAATAGTAGCATCTCAATTTCTGAAGTTTTCAATATTCTACTGACAGAACCAGACAGATCATCAAAGCAGAAAATAAACAAAGAAACACTGGACTCAAATAGGATTCTAGCAAAAATGGACCTAACAAACATTTATAAAACATTCTACCTAAAAACTACTCATATACATTTTTCTCAACATCACATGAGACATATTCCAATATTGATCATATGTAGACCACAAAATATATCTCAGAAAATTCAAAAAAATCAAAATCATATTGCACATCTCCTCAGACCACTGTAGAATAAAACTAGAAATCTATTCCAAGAACATCACTCAACTTAACACAAAGTCATCTAAACAAGCTGCTGTTGAGTGACCCTTGCATCAGTGGTGAAATTAAGATAAAATAAAAAGATTCCTTGGACTGAATGACAGAGTGGCCATACACTTTCAAAATCTATGGGATACACCAAATGTGGTCCTAAGGCAAAAAGTTCACAGCCTTACATGCCTACATCAAAAAGAAATAAAGATTACAAATCAATAACATAATGTCACATCTCAAGGATCCAGAAAAGAAAGAGCAAGCAAAACTCAAGGCCAGCAGAGGAAAAGAAATAATAAAGCTCAGAGCAGAACTAAATGAAATGGAAACAAAGAGTAACAATAATAATAACCAAAATTACAAAGGATCAACGAAGAAAAGGTGGTTCTTTGAAAATATAAACAAAATCAATAGACTCCTAGCCACATTAATCAGAAATAGAAGAGAAATTAATCAAATAACCTCAAGTAGAAATGAAAAAGAGGAGGTTACGCCTGCTACCACAGATATAGGAAATAGCACCCATGACGACTAAGAGTAACTCTGTAAAAACAAACTAGAAAGCCTAGAGGAATTGGATAAATTCCTGGAAACAAACAACTTCCCAACTTGAATTTGGAAGAAATAGAAATCCTGAATAGACTAATAACAAGCAGTGAGATTGAAGCATGGATATAGTCTCACAAGGGGAAGAGGAGAGGAGGGAGAAGGGGGGGGGTGACTGGCAAGATCTCACCTAAGGTGCATAATGTGAGGTGTTCAGCATAAGCCCTGGGTGGAGGGCTCAACTACAATTTGAACTTTCCCTTAGAATTGAAAAAATGTAACATAAACATCTGTACCCTTCTATTAATTTGTAATAAAAAATTTTAAAAATCAGGCAGTGTCTGTGGCTCAAGGGAGTAGGGCACCAGCCCCATATACCAGAGGTGGCAGGTTCAAACCTGGCCCTGGACAAAAATTGCAAAAAAAATAAAAAATCTACCAACATAAAAAAGGCTTAAACCAGACAGATTCACTCTCAAATTCTACTAGATCTACAAAGAAGAACTGGTACAGGAACGATTCCATAACAACAAGAAGGAGGGAACCTCCCTAACGCATTCTATGAAGTCATTATCACCCTGATCCCAAAGCCAGAAAAGGACTCAACCAAAAAAGAAAACTACAGACCAATATTTGTATGAACACGGATGTGAAAATTCTCAACAAAATACTAGTAAACTAAATAGAACAGCACATCCAAAAGATACTTCACCATGATCAAGTGGGTTTCATTACAGGGAAACAACGGTAATCTAACATGGGCAAATTGATAAACATAATTCACCACATAAGCACAAGTAGAAACAAAGACCACATAGTTCTCTTCAGCAAAACTATGATAAAAGAAACTTACGGATGATACAAACAAATGGAAAACATCCCTTGCTCATAGATTGGTAGAATAAATATCATTAAAATGTCTATACTGTCCAAAGTGATTCACAGATTCAATGCAATCCCCATCGAAATACCAGTATCATGTCTCACAGATCTAAGAACAACAACAAAAAGCCTAAATTGCCAAAGTAATCACAAGCAAAAAAGATAAATCTGGAGGCATAAACATTATCTGACTTCAAATATGCTATAAGGCTATAGTAACCAAAAGATTATGGTACCAGTTAAAAGTAGAAACAAAAACAATGGAACAGAATACAGAAATAAAATAAATAAAACCATTTACCTACCACGAACTGATCATCAGCAAGTCAGACAACAACACACACTGGGGAAGGGAGGGCCTGTAAATGGTGCTGGGAAAATTATGCAGAAGAATGACACATGCAGAAGAATGACACATGCAGAAGAATGACACAGGACTCCTATCTCTTGCCATATACAAAAATTAAAGATGGATAAGAGATTTAAATGTAAGCCTGAAACCATACAAGAAAATGCAGGAAAAACTCTTAGAGACATTGGTCCTAGGCAAAAAATTTATGATTAAGACCCCAAAGGCAAATACAGCCACAACAAACAAAGACAAACGGGACCTGATTAAATTAAAAAGATTCTGCACAGCAAAGAAGATGATCAAGCGGCTGAATAGGCAGTCTACAGAATGGGAGAAAATATTTGCAAACTCTACATCCAACAGAGGAGTAATATCCAGAATCTTCAAAGAACTCAAACAAGTCAGCAAAACCCCCCAACAACCTCACTAAAAAGTGGGCAAAAGAGGATTTTTAAAAGAAGGTAGACAAATGGTGAAGAAACATATGAAAAAGTGCTTTGCATTGCTAATTATCAGGGAACTACAAATCAAAATCTAGCATCTTTATTGATTAAACAACCCCCTCTTTATCTTTATTGGGATGACTGATATCAAAAAGTCAAAAAACATAGATGCTGGCATGGATGCAGAGAGAAAAGAAATGTATAAACACTGTTGGTGAGATTGCAGTAATGGAGATTCCTCAAAGAAGTAAATGCAGACCTACTATTTGATCTATCAGTCTCTGCTTGGTACCAGGGATGGGGAATTTCAAGATCCTTCTTTTTTTAAACACCAAAGGAGGCAAGAAAAGCTTCATCTTTCTCTGCTTCACCCCCTTCAGTGAAAGGATTTGTTGTACAAAATTTGTGTGCAGTCAAATGGTTGCACAAAAAGACCAGGAAAGCCACAAGTTTCCTTAATGCCACAGGCACCTCAAGGAAATGAAGGCATTTTATAAAAAATACACCTGTGCTTGAATATATAGTACTCAGCCATAAAAAGCAATGAAATAATGTCTTTTGCAGCAACTTGCAAGAAGCTGGAGACCATTCTTTTAAGAGAAATATCTCGGGAATAAAAAAACAATAAGTGGGAGCTGATCTAGGGGTACACACAGGCACAAAGTGATATAAAGAACATGAGAAACCAGGAAAGGGGGAGAAGGGAGAGAATGTGAGGAAAGATGTGGGATTAAAAACTTACCTATTGGGTCCAATGAATACTATTCTGGAAATAGACACATCAAGAGCCCTGACTTAAACATTATACAAAGTATCCATGTAACAAAAAACTTACATAAATCCCTTCAATTGATATTTTGAAATAAAAAATAAATTAAAAAAAAAAAACCTAGAGCTAACCTCACACTTAAAGGTGAAATATTAAATGCTTTTCTCCAAAGCAATATCTGCTCCAACCATTTCTACTGAACCTTATATAAGAACTTCTAGCTGGTACAATAAGGTGAGGAATATCTTTGTCCATATTCAGAAGTATTTTATTTGCTGCGTGGTAATGTACAGAATATGATTCCTTTTGTCATTTAAAAAAACATAGCATATCGTAAACTTGTTTCTCAAAAAAAAAAAAAAACTTGGCATAGTGCCCATAGCTCAGTGGTTAGGGCACTGGCCACATACACTGGGGCTGCTAGTTAGAACCCTGCCTGGGCCTGCTAAACAAGGACACCTACAGCAAAAAAGTAGCCAAAAAAGTAGCCAGGAGTTGTGGTGGGTGCCTGTAGTCCCAGCTACTTGGGAGGCTGAGGCAAGAGAATCACTTAAGCCTAAGAGTTTGAGGTTGCTGTGAGCCAGGACAAACAAACAAACAACAAAAGACAAACAAAAAACATTGTTTCTCTTTCAGTTACTAATTTTACTTAGTACCTAAAGCACATGTTATGTCTTCAGAATCCTTCCCTTAACACTGGTAACTTTTCCTATTGCAGCTAAGGCTGCCATAGATGTCATGGTGTAGAGCTTTTGGAAAAATGTCTTTCTTGGATTCCTACTCTGTCTTTTTATAAATCAGTCTTAACATTCTCAGTTCAGCCCCAAATTGGCAACTGGTATTGAAATTTCAAGCATCTGGCAAGGTTCTTGCCTGGCACATCCGGAAAGGAGGGGTTGAGTTGTGATGAACAGACTTCTTGGCCAAAAATCTTGGCAGGCCAGAATCAGCTGCCCATTATGAGAAATTCCCACCTTGCCAGCTCTGTGATCCCTTTCCAGAGGTCATAAATCTCATCTTACCAGGACAGAATCATTTCATTAATAATGATGACGTAGTCTGATGGGGCCCTTTCCTTCAGCTTCATGTTACCATAGAGATCTCTAAGCATCTAGTGGAGTCTGATCTTTTCAAGGGAAATAGAGGGGTGAGAGGTGAACCTATTATGGAAATAATGTGAGATACTGAAGGAAGTTAGAATAGCAAATGGGAAGTGAGAAGAAGTATAACAACAGATCTCTGAAGGCCACACATTCACAACAGTCAGCAAGACAGGCTGTGGCACGGTGGCTGGTTCAGTGACATGGAGGGTCTACCTCCTTAGCTCACCAGAATCCTAGTCTCTAAGAATGTCGAGCCTGATCTTCATATGGTAAAGAGAGGCTCTTACTTACTGGTGTGACCCATACCCTGCCTATCTGGACATGGCAATGAGCTCTTTCCCAGGAAATTTGGAAAATCTCCACCTTCTCAGGGATTGTAAAATTTTCCTTTAGGGGAACAGCTGCCAGGCATCATGTTTGTGGCACAGGTAATCTGAATGAGCTCGTCTGGCATTATCCTCCTGCAGAGAGGGCTGACTGCACTCCAGTGCAGCCAGGTGCTTCCTCCAAGTTAACTTCTTAGCAGTGGGCTGCTTTTATCTTTTCTGTCCACTTCAAACTTTAAGAATTTGAGTTACAAGTACTTCTACGTCCATATGTTCAACTAAATCTCCTTAACAATGGCAAGAATGTAGGATACACAGATCAAGAAACTGTTAGTGTAAGCATCTGTCTGTTAAATTGCTGATAGTTCCAGGCATCACTGCAGGGTGAGTCTTATTAACTACAGTTAATAATCTCTTCTTATCAGCTCAGTATTTCTCAACTAGGGGTGGTCACTTATAGAATACATGGATTCTGAATACAGGCTACTTCTCTAAAGCTGCAAGGCTTCCTGCTGAAATGGCTTGTTAGTGTCTGATTTTGGATGGAAATGGCACCTGGAAGGGCTTCTTCCTTTGTTAATTGGAGAGCTCCTCCTTGGCCCATTTCCTATGTCTTCCATCAGCTTCCCTGTATCCTTTCTATTAGGCTGCAGCAGCTGTGGTTAGAAATCCTCTGTGTGCAGGGCCAGAGTTTCCCTGTTTTACTGTTTCATTCTCACTGCAATGTGATTACTAACCCTTCCACCTGTATAGTATGGAGCAAACTCACACAGCAGGGTTAAGGGAAAGATGCAGAGCTTTGAGCAGGCCGGAGTCCCAACCGCGAGGCTATCTGGACTGACGCTCTGGATTAAAAGCTGATTCCTGATAGGTGTAAAAGCATGTGTTGAAAATGATTGCAAGGACTTGAAAAATTGCCACTCCTTAAGGGATTTTGAACACGAGTTTGGCAATACTGTTGCCACTGTTTATCTGTACTTTCCATGAAATCACGTTTTTATGAAGCAGAGATAAACTTGGTCCAGTCGTGGAATTACCGTCCATTCTAAATTAGTGCCATCCAAGTTAATGAGATTTCACTGTGGTGTCAAGTGCAAGTGCAGAGACTGGGAAGGGGAAGAATTAATCATATGATTCTCCTTGGAGATAAGGAATGGAAAGGCTATGTGTTGTTTATGGGAACCCAGGAGGAGGACGCTGTGCTGTGCTCATCACACACAGCTGCATTTAGAGTAGAAATGAAAGACTTAAGACTGGAAAGAAATTTAAAGGTTATCTCACCCAGATTTCCATTTTACAGGTGAAAAAAATGGAATCAGAGAATTGAGGTATTTGCCCAAAGGCACAAAGAAAGAGCTAAAAACAGATGTTATTTAAATAAGATGTTTGGGCATAAACTGTCCTTTAAGAACACTGCTGTGAAGACTGCTTCAGTGGTGCTGATATGGCACTGCCATCCCCTGCCTAGCCACAGATTCCACATAAATAATAGAACATTTTTTTAAAGTAGTCACCCTTATAAACCACACTGTGCACTCTCAGTCTTGAATCTGTGAAGGGTCCCTGAAAGATGATGGCAGTCAAAGAGCCACCAAGGAAAGCCTATGATAACAGGGGGAAGGGACAGGTTAGGACATGGGTGAATGCTGGCACAGAGAGAGGGGACAGCACTGAGGACTCTTTGAGTCAGGGGATGGTAAAGGCAGGAAGGAGCCCGAGAGTAGCAGCAGGGATCCTGTTTTCCTTCAGTGGGTGTTGCCACGTGGCCTGGAAAGGACAGGTGGAGTTCTGGGGTGACTGGTAGTCCTGGGGGGAACAGAGAGAGAGTGCTCACACCCAGACAGCCAGCTGCCCCTGGAGAGCTGCCAGCTTGCTTCACTACGTAGGCACAGAGCATCCTGAAGATGGTTCCCTCACCTTCTCCTGGGCCGGCCATTTCCCTGTTGAGAGTCTCAGCTCTCAATACTTTCACACAGAGGAAGAAATCATTGCTAAGGTAATACCCCCCCCCCCATACTGTGACTTGCGATATCATGTGATTGGTGCCGGTTCATGTCTTTGGCCATAGGCTCTCCCTCTTACCTTTTGTGGGGATGAGGAAAAGTGACGTGGAGGGAAGGCAAGACCAGGTAGGACAAAGGCTGGCAGAGAACGCCCTGGCTAGGTATTATTCTCAGACAGGGCTGATAAAACAGGTTCTAACTACCCAGGAAAGTCCTGGAATAGTTTCTGCCATCCTAGAACTATTAGAGGCCATATGACATTTAAATTGAAATGGGCAACCACCATCATCAGACGCTGCCAAACTTCAGGGGGGACCTGGATAGACTTGGGATTGGCAGTTACCCCCTGTGACTCTCAGTTGACCACCTGTGCAGGTTTCCCATGCAAGTCCCTGTCCAGGTCCCCATCCAGGTCCTCTGTGCAAGTCCCCATGCAGGTCTCTGTCCAGGTCCCCTGGACAGGTCTCCATGCAGGTTCCCTGGTCAGGTCTCTGTACAGGTCCCTGTGCAGGTGCCCTGGGCAGGTCTCTGTGCACGTCCCCTGGCTGGTTCCCTGGGCAGGTCTCTGTGCACGTCCCCTGGCTGGTTCCCTGGGCAGGTCTCCATGCAGACCCCCCATGCAGGTCCCCCAGGCAGGTCTCTGTGCAGGTCCCCTGTGTATGTCCCCGTGCAGGTGGGACTGTCTGTGCACAGGAGCATCACACCCTTATCCCTCCCTCAAACACCAGATAGGATATCAGAAAGACATTTTATAACAAGGAAATAAGAGCATGAATGCTAAAATAGAATTTCCAGGAAATGACCTGAATAGAAGAATGAAGAGAGAGTTAACAAGCTATGAAAGATAGAACTGAGGCACACCCTCATATCACAGATAGAAGAAAAAAGACAGAGCATAAGGGAAATATTCAGAGACATGAAGAATGATTCCAAGGCTTCCAAAATCTGTCTTGTAACAGTTTTAGCAGGTAAGGATAGCCAGGGTGGGGGTGAGGGGAATATAAGATTTGGGAAGGCATGAATCTTCAGATTGAAAAGGCCTACTATTTACCAAGTAGGGTAAATAAAAGACAAACCAACACACAACACCTGGACAAATTGTAGTGAATTTTTAAACACTGAACATAAAGAGAGAGAATTCTAAAAAGTTCCAGGGAATAAAAACAGACTATTTATGTATGAATGAGAATCAAGTTTGCCTCAGTAACACTAGATGAAAGAAGACAATGGAGAAAAATGTTTCTTATTTTTATATGTTTTTGAGACAGGATTTGCTGTGTAGCCTGGGCTAGACTGCAGTGGCATCAGCCTAGCTCACTACAACCTCCAACTTCTGGGCTCAAGCCGTCCTCCTCTTTCAGCCTCCTGAGTAGCTGGGACTACAGGGGCCCACAGTGCTCAGCTAATTTTTCTATTTTTGATAGGGATGGAGTCTCACTCTTGTTCAGGCTGGCCTCGAACTCCTGGCCCCAAGTGATCCTCCTGCCTTGGCCTTCAAAAGTGCTAGGAGTACAGGCATGAGCCACCATACCTGGCCAATGGAGGAAAATCTTCAAGCTGCCAGAGGAAGGGGAAATAAAAAACTTTCAATGTTAGAATGTTCTCACCAGTAGATTATCTTTCTAAAGGGAGAATTAAATTATAGGGATTTTTTATAAGGACTCAGATAATTTGCCTACATCCTCAGAAAGCACTGAATATTTTATAGAGCAGTGATAATCAGACTATCTGATGTGAAAGACCAGTATTTATTTTTAATTTTCAGTTTGCTCAAACCAATACTTTTACACAGTATAATCAAAATGAATTACTGAAAAAGTAATTACACTAAGTACAAATTATTGCAAAAGTAATACAGTAAAACTTACAGTAATAAAGTAAAGAAGACACATGAAAAAAATCACCAGACTTGTTTGTTGTTAAGTTCACCATACATAAAATTACTCTGTTAAAGTGCTGTAGAAGTTTCTAGATGCTTACTCCAATTTTTGTGTTTCTCCTGCTGGGGGCAGGCAGCTGTTTGTGGAGTAGCATCAGCAGCCTGGGATGACATTTTGAGTAACCAGCACATACAGATATACTGAGAGTGAATAGCAAAGGAAACCCAGGTCTTCTCCCTTCAGGTCCAGAAGATTGTTGCACCTCCAGCGAGCTTGCCACTGCATCCATGAGACCTGTCTCACCCCCTCTAGAAGGTGGTCCCTGAGGTGGGCAGCAGTTCTCTCTGGACATAGCAGGCAAGCTCCCACTGAGCAGCTCTTGAACTTGAAGTTCTAGAGTAAAGGGATAAAGAGGTCGTCCTCCTTTTCCTCCTCACCACTCTTAGAAATGGGCTCCCAACAGACAAAAGCGATACAGAATACATCTTTAATGAAACTTATAGAAAGCAAATGAGGGAGGGCTTAAAAGGTGGAGAGAGGCACTCAAATGTGTGAGGTGAAAGACAGCCCCAAGAGGGGACACCCACCTCACAAATCGGAGGCAAAGCCAGCATTTCTCCAAGGAAGGTAACACAGACTTGGATCAAAAAATATATATATGTTTGTTTGGATTAAAGAGAAAAGGGAGGGTATCCTGGTGGCATGAACTTGCCTGAACCTAGTTTGGCATGGAGAGTAGCAGAGGGCCATTGAGTGGATGGGAGCACACATTATCCACAGTGGGCAGCCTACTGTCCAGGTGGAATGGAGGAGAGACACTGTGCTGCCAGCAGCCCCACGGGGGCTGGTCCCTATAAAGGGAAGGAAATCAGTGAAACCTGCACCCCCTTGACATTTCACTCCACACAACATTGTGAACATTGTGATCTTCGGTCTGCCAAGCTCCATCAAGCCTGGGACCCCATCCCCAGACCTCCAGTGAGGAGGGAGTCCCCACTCACTCACAGTCTGGAGGCACCACTTTGGAACCTCCCTTCCCAGTTGAAGGTTTCCGATGTTCAAAGTCGGTTTCACTCAGAAATGAGTGTCAAGGGAGGCACCACTATAGGTTCTGTGCTAAGATAGGAAAAGGGGGACTGGAACTGAAAAAACAAATGTTAAATAAGGAACATTCACTGGAAAAATATTGCCACAAAATTGTGCCACGTATGATATATGCCACAGTTTCAAAACAATGGAATGAAGCAGCTACTTGTAAATAGCTGAAGTGTAGGTAAGAGAGAGGGTGAGGGGAAGTATGACTGGTCAGCAGGGGAAGATAAAACATGAACTGGTAAAACGCAGAAAAGAAGTGGAAGAGAAAATAAAGGCATTGCAGGTAGCCCTAAGCGGAGGAGAGTGTATATTGGTATAATCTCTATGGAGGGTAAATATTTAATATCAAGAAGTTAAATTTAATATGGCCTTTGATTCAGCAGTTCTATTTTTAAGGATTTATCATACAGGTATTTACTTGCAAATGTGTGAAGTAATGGTTACAAGTGTATTAATTACACTGAGAGTTATAATAGCAAAATTTTGGAAATGAACTGTGTATCAATACATGGAGTCTCATGAAATAAATTATGGTAATCTATAAAATAGAATATTATGCTACCATAAAAAGTAACAAGAAAACTGCACATGAATGCATATAGCTCAAAATAAAATGTTTAATTAAAAAAGAACGAATCAGTCCTATAAATATCAATCAGAATAATTTTAAAAATATTTTGTTGATGGTGAAAAAAGTTAATGTGTAAAGTAGTGAATACAGAATGTTACCATTGTTAGAGAAAATAACAGACTATGGCAATCTGCTTTTATTTTAGTAGCCTATCTCTGGAGGGATATATAAAAAAAATGGTAAAGTTTCTTTTGAATATTGTAAAGTTTTATACAATTGTTTAAGAGGTCTGACAATTGAGTTCAAAAACTCATCCTAGAAACAGTGCTTCATTGCTGAATATTACTGTGGTCGGCTTCGAGGCACTCCCCTCTGGAAGCTGCACACTAGTGCCAAAGCTTGGTCCACTCTTCAAAGTAATTTTGGAACTCTTTTTCTGAAATGGCCATTAGAACTGTTGTTATATTACTGTTAATGTCTTGAATGCATCAAAATGTCTTCCTTTCAACATTTCCTTTATGTTCAGGTAAAGCAAAAGTTCAAGTGAGTAGGGAGGGCATTCCAATACAGTTATTTGTTTACTGGCTAAAACTCCCTCATAGAAGTGCTGTGTGAGCGTTTTGCTTTTTTTGTTCATCAGTGAGCTCCTTCAGAAACATTTTTGCACACACTTATTTCATGCCAAGATTTTTAGTTAAGATCTTTCTGTTTCTCTGTCAATGTTTATTTGGTCTGCTATGCTTCTCACAGTCAGCCAATGATTTTGACATACAATTTGATAAATTTTTGCAATGCCTTCATTAGTTCTCATGACTGGCTGCTTTGACCTCTCTTCATTAGTGATGCTTTTTCTCCCCCTCAGAAAAACATTTAATCCATTTATACACTGCTGTTTTCTTCATGGCATTATCCCCTTAAATTTAGACTAGCATGTCTCTGATTTCACTTCCACTCTTGCCAAGTTTAATAAGAAACTTAATGTTTCTTCATTGCTTTAGTTCAACTTCCAACATTCTCACAATGGCACATAAACAGGCAACAATAATGAATTTCACTCAGCAAGACACCACCACACATTGACATGAACACAGCTATTAAACACTGACATACCAAGGTTGTGAAACATTACTGTGTCGTTTGTACAGTGCTGCCATTAGTGGCAAGTTCACAAACTTGTCAAACCTCATATTTCTTCAAACCAATAAATTAAGTAATGTATTTAACAGTGAGCAAAATGATACTTTATGTTCCCTCTGTGGCCCTCCCTTCTTAGTATTCCCACACCATTATGCACTCACCGATCACCTTAAATTATAAGGACTTTCTTGGCATTTCCATTTTTAGTGGACAGTGACACTTTTGAGGCCACATGTTGCCCATCTCAGGATGGTGTAGATTCACAACCTAGATTTTAGAAACACTGCCTGGGCACAAATCCCTGCCCCAGCTCTTATTAGCTATGTAACCTTAAGGAAATAACTAACCCTCTAATTGCCCCAATTTCTCATCTGTAAAATGGGAATAATGGCATTATCTACCTTACAGGATTTTTGTAAGAATTAAGTAAGATAAGTTTTTGAGTGGATAACTGGTGTTTAATAAGTTCTAACTTACTGTTAGCTTTTGGCAACATCCTTGCATTCAGGTGCAGCTAACAGAATGGGTCTTGGCGTTTTCACAGGGTGAGTGGATACATGTCACACTGTGACCTGGTGACAATAAGGCTGTCCTTTTTTGGCTTAGCTGGGAGATAATTCTAGATGGTTCAAGTTGTCCAGCAGCCTGATGTTCCTGACAAAGGGTGATGGTGATGGGAGGCATGCCCATTGTGCAACCCTAAAAATATTTTTGTTTATCTCAGGGATCCGGATAACTCCAGAAAAGTAATGCAAATCTTAGGATGAGGCTGAGTTACCAGATTCTCAGATAGAGAGGACGGGCTTTATCTGATCACAACATAGCACCCGAAGCCCCAGCAATCCAAGCACAGGGTAAATGGATTTTTCTTATATACTCTTGTCGATTGAGTTTCCCTTCATTGAACTCTCCTTTTCAGGCAGTATTATTAATATTTAGGCATGCTGAATCAAGATCCAATTTCTTTTTGACATTCAGTCTAGTGGAGAAAATGTTAGATCAGCATTAGAGAATCCCCATTTTCCAAATGACCTTGGTGAAGTCATCTCACTCAGAGCATTGTGGCTTTGTTCTCCCGTCTGTCAAGTCTTAATAAAAAAAATAATAAACAAACAGACCAAATACCTGGTCCATCATGAGGGTTTTGTAAGGTTAATGTCAAGTTTTGGCTGGGAACTGCCCAGATAAATGCCATGGAAGTGCAGAGATGATCCTACAAACACATGCTGTTGATCCTACAACGTATTTTATGTTGGGGCCTTGCACTTAATTTGGGGGACTGAGAAATGGATGAGAATCATGTTAAGTCATTTTCACAAGAACATCTGACTCATTTGGCAAATGTGTACTGAGGTCCTCCTATGTATCAGGCGCTGTTTTAATGCTTGGGGTACATCACTGATGAAAATCCACAAAAACTCACCCTTTTCCTTTCCATCTCACTTAGATGATGATGGATGCTTGGGTGCTATTAAGAAGAAACAGCAGAATACTGTTAAATACTTCTCTCCAGGACTAAAGCTTCACCTTTAATCTTTCCGTAAGTATGATTTTGATAAAAGAGGAGTCATGGTTTTTCTTTAACAAAATGTACAGCTGTCACCCCATTCTGGCACTGTAAATTAATAGGTAATCAGGATGACCTCTGTCCCCCAAACCTCAATGCCAGAAATATATTGATTTCTTCATTCACCCATGTGTGAGAACACCTCACTGCTCCCTTGCCTCATGTAATGAAATTAAAAAACTCAAACTATGGTCAAAGTTCCTGCCCCCTGTCCACTGTCTTTTCCTTCATCTGTCCTTTATGGCATCTCATCCAAGAAGCCTCACTCATTTGGAGGTAAAGCTGGCAGCCAGGGTACTTGGAGATTTGACTCCATACATCCCAGAATCCTGGAGTACTGAAACAGCAGAGGTCTATAGGGAACAGGTGGTATAACCCCTTTGCAGCTGTGCATCCCACAGAGGAGAGGGAGGAAGCAGGGAGTCCGTGTGGGCTGGTGAGCTCTGCTCCAAGAGGGCTGGACACTCGGAGCTGCATTTCCACCCAGATCTCCTATCTGGAGTTTCAGGGCATGGTTTCTTCTTAGAGTGGAGAGCCAGCCTCTCACATAGCAGTCAGGACTCAGGTGGCCAACATGAAGACGCTGACTCTGGTCTACTTAGGTAGAAAAGGTAGAAAGGGAATTTATTGGGAGGCTCTGAGGAACTGATGGAGTCTGTGGTAAGATCAGAGAATCAGGACTAGAAAATATGCAGAAACTCAGGGAAACTGGAGGGTGGGAGGGCTGAGGTCATACCACAGGTAATCCCCATAACTGAACCCAGGCCACCACAAGCTGGTGCCACTATTTCCAGGGGGGAAACAATTTCCAAACTATTCCTTGTTCCTTTGCACTGTGGCTGGCTTCAGATGCATAGCCTCAGGCAGGAGTATTGGCTTGGCCAAGCTTAGGCCACTTGCCCCTTCCTGTGCTGCCCAGGTTCAGGAGGAGAGGGTATATCCCAATTTCACAGTGGCAGCTTTCACTGAAATTAGGAGAAAATTTGGAATCTTAGGCAGCCAAAAAAATAACAGATATCCTGTCTGTATCTGCCAAAGACCACTCCACTGCGGCAGCCTCTGCTTGAGAAGGCCATTTGCAAAGCAGAAGAGCAGAGCCCCGTGGAGGTGGATTAACTTAGGGTAGGGTATGCGCAGCCTGGCACAGCCAGCTGAAGATGGCCATGGCACTCCTGCACTCACCTTGCTCTGAAGAGCTCCAGTCTGGCTCAGAAAAGCTTCTAGACAGCATGGAGCTGCTCTGAGCACGATCCTCCCAGCAGTATTTTAGGAAATTTGCAAAGTAACCCACTGTAAGCCCTGGGCTGAATTCAGAAGAACTCTGTTCTTATATCAGATCCATTCCTAATTGACAGCAGGGCTTAGAAATTGGCAGGTCCTTCTGGATCTTATTTTCTTTTTTTCCTTTCTTTTTATTTTTTTCACTTTGTTGCCCTTGGTAGAGTGCTGTGGCATCACAGCTCACAGCAACCTCCAGCTCTTGGGCTTAGGCGAGTCTCTTGCCTCAGCCTCCTAAGTAGCTGGAACTATAGGCACCCGCCAAAACATCTGGCTATTTTTTTTTTTTTTGTTGCAGTTTGGCTGGGGCTGGGTTCAAGCCCAACACCCTCCGTATATGGGGCCAGCACCCTACTCTCTGAGCCATAGGCACAGCCCATTCTGGATCTTATTTTCATGATTGGCAATCTGCTAATACCAGTCTCCAACCACTGAACTCACACCAGAGTGTAAGAGTTGGGGAGTGAGTGGTTGTATATTCTACTTCACTCCAAATTTGTGTCTCATAAGCTTGTTCCTAAATTCCTGCCACTTATGAAATCCTCTGGGAGCAGATACTATATCAAAAAGATTTTCCCTGGGAGATGATGGAGAGGGTAGAGGCTACTCATATCCTGTTTAAAATCAATGTCTTAAATGATCTCTGAGATTTATTTCTGCTTAATATAGATCCTTTTAAGTCTTTATATGTGATACAGGCCAAGTGAGGTTTAATAGGATCTGATCTAGAAACAGGTTCAGGGTGAAACCTATTAAATGCTCTACTGGCAGGTGATAATCCTGGAGTACTCAGGAGCAATAGGACACAGGATTCTTGGGGTGCTTAGAGGAGATCAGAAAGTGAGTTGCTAAGCACTAACCATGGGGCACCATGCCAATGGGACGCTTTTAAAAAAGTTTTTAAATTTGTTTTTTATTGTGCTGGTTGCCATTTCATCAACCAGCAAAACAATGTCTCTTCCTAGAATCCAAAAGGAGATCACAGTTCAGAACTGCAGCCCAGAGAAGGGAACGATTTGCATGCACCCAATTCCTTGTTCATTGGTACAGTTAAGCTTTTGCCTGTATGCCAAAGACACAACTTTCCTTTCCTTCTCTTCCCTTCCCTTCCCTTCCCTTTCCTTTCTTCCTTTCTTTCTTCCTTCCTTTTCCTTTTTCTTTAACCTGCCGTTTTAAGAGCCACAAACACTTGCTGAGTAACTATTACAAGACTTACACTTTGCATTTATTCAGTCTTCCTGACAACCCTATGAAATATTTTATTGCATAGCTATAAGTCTATAATAATAAGACAAGCTCAAAAGAAGTTAAGACACTGGTTTAAGTTTATCTAGATAGTAAGTAGGTAAGCTGGAGACAAAAACCTTTGTGTGGTACAACACCCAGTGCCCTTTTCTTTTCTTTTCTTTTTTTTCCAGTGCCCTTTTCTAATGCTGCAATATATTTAAAATATACCCAAAGAAGACCAAATTATAACGGACCAAAAAGTATCGCCTACCTCCAGAACTAAAGCAAATTCTGATTTTGCTCAGTTTCCCTTTTCTTTTTCCTCTCCTAAGGAGGAGGAAGTCTACATTAAAAAAAAGAAAAGTAGAAATGAGTCAGGAAAGACAACAAACAAACAAACAAACAAAAAATTTCCAAACCATGAAAACGACCTGGGTTATACATTTAGAGAAAATTTGGGGTTTATTGGAGAGAAAGAGGCTCTGAAACAGCTGAGACGAGAAGGAACTAGAGAAAGAGGAGGATGTTAATCTTTGAAAAATTCAAGTATAGGATTTGATCAATGACACATTTCTTCTGGCCATTGGACTATATTTTATTGAATAGGACATTTATTGAGATTGGGTTACATGGACCTCATAGATTTATTAGAGTTTCATACTTAACCTTAGGTTTTGTAAAATGGAAACCATTCATGATTCTAAGTTCAAATAACTAAATTTAAGCAGAATCCTACATTTCAAGTGCTAGAGTGCCAAACACAGATCAAGTAGTTGTCCAAGTTCACACTGGGAGTTTATGTCATTTACTAGATGTCTGGAACCAAATTTCAATGCTGTTTCCCTTACAGAAAGTGCCACATTGGGTTTTTATAACTTTTCCAGTGGTATTATGAAGTGAAATTTGGGGACTTGTGGGGCACCACTGGAAATAGAGAAAAAAAATGAAGGCTGGGAGTTTTCTGGGTACTGATTCCATTCCTGTCTCTAAAGTGTGATGCCCAGCCCTCCATCTCATCCTCTGTCTTTTTCTGTTCCTCAGGCTTAAAAAAAAATTACTTATCCTGGGGGTATAGTGCCATAAATGTGCACCATTTCTCCCCTACCCAAATTTAATGCCTTGGGTTTATAGGTAAATAGTGAATAGAATGTGTTATTGTTCTAGTGTAGTAAGTAGGCAGAGAAAGAACCTTGACTTCTCCCCAGGTGGGCAACATGGGATGGGTAGGATGACCACCGTGTGTGCAGAAAGCTAGAGGGAGTCATGTCATTCCAGTCTCTTCCCAGAGAATGGCCCAGGAGAGAAAGCTTCTGGCTGAGATGTTACTGTTTCTGTGTCTGTGTCTCTCTTGGGAATGGGTATATTGCCAAACAGAAAGTAAGAGGACCAGTTCCTAAGGCTTGAAGGAGGATGTTTGGGGTGGGATTAGTGCCATCAGTAGCCAGGAGGGCAAAAAGGCAACCAATTGGCTCCCTTATATATGTAAATGCCACTAGTCAATTAATTGCTGGTTGGATGTGAGTGATTGGAGGGTAGTTGGAGAGCTATACTCTGCACGTTCCTTTTTTACTGTTTGATATTTAAAAATTTGTCTTCCAAAAGGGTTGTTCCAGAATAAAAACTAAATAAACCTCTAGCCTACCTCAGCCGAACTAAGGAAGAAAAAGTAGATTTTTACCCACTCTAAGCATTAGCAAACTATGTTTTTTTTTTCTTCTAGAACTAAGTCTCTGTGGCAGTATTTCATGAAGAAATAGGAAAAAGAAGAACAAGAAAGAGAAAAACTCAGACCATGGGAAAAGGCAGACCCCACACAGTTTCCTGTTTTTAATTGTTCCATGTGTAGATTAAACCCTTCCTCGTGTTAGAAGAAATATATATTTCTCTAGGTCACAAATAACCTGTTCTCTGAACACAAAGGGCAATTATGCCTCTGGAGAGTCTATGGGTCTCTTTAGGCATCACCTAACAGGCATCTTATCCTGGACGACCTTTACTCCTGGGGTTTATGCATCCTTTTCCCAGAAAGAATACTGGGACCAAATGACAGAGCTAGTACTATTGACAAATTTACAGTCCCTAGTCAAGGTACAGTGACTCAAACTTCTCTCCTACTTTACCTTTCAAACCCATTTGCCCTCACTGGAATGAGTTTGCACTTGCTTCACAATAAGGTAATAAAGGTAAATGGATTTGGGCAGAGAGGAGCTCTTGGAAAATCTAGCTGTCAACACTCCGATGAGGCATTATTTAAAGTATCCATTTATTAACAGGTTCACTTTTAGAGCATTGTCGCCAGCCACATCCAGACACCGCCCAGAGGGAGGCAGGGAGACTGGCACCGTTTTCCCTGCAGCCCCGAGGTCAGTCCACAGGTAGCAAACGCAGGGAACTGGCTTGGGAAATGCCACCCACTGTGGCCGGGGGGAGGCTCTCACCCCTGCGGAAGTATGTCCCTCAGCAATCCTATTCCCTGACTCGGTAGGGAGTTTTGTTTTCCTTTGGAAATGGGATTCCGTGGGTTTGAAACTCTGCCTCTGTTTCTGTGCTGTTCCAGCCCGGTGGGGACTCAAAGTGATCCTAATGTGAGTTTCCCCAGCCACAGGGACAGCATCTGTGTGGACGATGCCACCAGAGACAGTTGCTGCGTTTCAGCCCCACTGCAGCACGGGGTGACTGGTGAAAGGCCTCCAATTCTGATCTAGGCATCCAGCTGGACTTTTCGAAACCCATCCTAGTTTCACTGGGGGTGTCTATGTTTGGGTAGGGGGTGGGCAGGTGACTGTCAGTCTTTACAATTTAGGTACCAATTAAGCTCACACCTGCCAAGCGGGCAAATCAATGAATGAAGTGACCACTTTGCCTCGGCCTTGCAAAGCACTGCAGCGCCGGAGGCTCCAGAAGGGTGAGCCTTGTTGTGTACCGAGGAAGCGGGGGACACGGTTCGACCTTACTCCGCCACTGGGGGCCGCAGTCACCTTCAGCGCAAAGCAGCGGGGAGACGCGAACCCCGCTGGCGGCTCGGGGGGCCGTGCTCCCTCCAGAGCACCCTTCCTTCTCTGGTCCCCCAGCGCTGCAGCCGCGATCAAGAACAGAACAGACATCACCTTCCCCGGGCTCTAGTGGCGCCCGACTCCCACTTTCCTCAGCTGCAGTCTCTGGTAGGGCACCGGCTTGGCGCTCTGGCCGCGCCCCTAGCCGGACCCGCCCCCTTGGTCCCCGGGGTGCGCGCCGGCAGCCTGCGCGCCCCGGGCGGGCAGCGATGGAGAAGCCCAGCCTGGCTCCCCGCCGCCGGGCTCCCAGCCCGCGCAGCTCACCGCCTCCAAGTCGGTGAGGTGGAGACGCCGGCCGAGACACAAAGACCCAGGCTAGGACCGCCCGTGGAGGGGGTGTGAGGCCGCGTCCCGGAGCCGCTGGAGCCCGAGCGTCATGCCAGCCTATGCCGGCTGCCCGCCACCCCGGAGGAGACGGAGCGCCCTCCCCAACCGCCGCGCGCCGGTCCCCGCCCGGGCTGCAGCCAGGTGGGCGCCGCGCAGGTGAGGGCACACCCCGACCCCAGGTGGCAGAGGCTGAAGCCGCCCCAGCCCCCGGGGGAGAGCCCCGGGCGCCGAACCCAGGCTGCCGGTGACCAGCGCCCGCCGGCTCCGGAGCCTTCTGGCGGCGCGGCGGAAGAGGCTGTGCGGACCACCGCGGACCGGCAGCTCCAGACCCGCGGGGCGGCGAGGGCCCTGCGCCGGGCGCCTCGGAGGTAACTTCGGAGAGCTTGGGACCGGCGGGGGGCGGGGATGCCCGTGTGTGTGTGCGAGGCGTGTTCGCGGTGTGCGCGGCTCGGTGCACACGCGCACCGGCTGTGAAGTCGGGGGCTGCGGGCGCGCCTCCTGCCTGGGCTCGGCCCCGGGGCACTGCGGGCCGCGGAGGCGCCGGGCCATTTCCTCTGTGCTCCTGGCTATGTCTGGGAAGGTGCATGGGGGTGGTGGCCTTGACCGTACTTGGAGGGAGATCGGGGATTTATGAAAAGAAGCAATGTGGGGTGGAGGAGGACCTTGCAGTTTGTGGCAAGTTACCCTGGTGGAGAATTCGCTTCAGAAAACGGTGTCAGGAGAGTTAAACGTACAAGCTGTCTGCGCAGAGAGCCTGCCACAGCAGAGGGACCAAATAAAGACAGAAAGCTGGACGAACCCCACATCTACCTACCGCTGGATCCAATTTTTAAATTGAAATTTCCAGTCACGTTGACGCGGGATCTTTGTTCTTCCCGACAAAATAAGATGTTCAACTTCACCTCCCAGAAAACAGAGAACCAGACTTGGCCCACGGGAAGTGTGCACCCATTCACACACTAACTCATGCACATCCTCGGAAAGCGAGTGTCTCTCCTCCTGGCTGCCAAATCCACCAATCGTTTGTCCCCTGTCTGGGGATGCGGGGAGCTTCCAGGGGCATTTGGGTAGCGTAACTCTTAACAGCGCTCACTCCAGCATTGTTTTGCTGGAAAAGTGTTGTTGTACACTCAGTGGGGAAGATAAGCTTGCATCCAGGTACTCTAGCGGTGGGTATTGAGTCATCTTTGGTGAGGATCAAAGCAGAGAGGAAAAATTCAGAGTCTCTGCTATAAACGACACAGGTCTCTCTTAAAGGCTTCACACCCATTTCTCTTGTGGATGGGGCCATTTGATTGGGGGCTTCATTACCGGGCTCTGCTGTATTTTCTGAGCGGCATGAAGCGTTGCCAGGATGAGTCTGGCAGCAGCTGATGTGGCCAGTTATGCACCCCTTCCTTCAGCGAACAGGCTGCCACTACTGGAGAAAGGGGAGGTGAATGACCCTTCCTTTCCATTTCTGTGACCACCAGCATCATTGGTAGCACCACTACCTGGGCTGCTGGTAGAAGCCAGGGGGCTGCTGTGGCCATAGGATGCCTTTTGGAATGAGCTCCAGGCCACCAGCTCATTGAGAGCCTGTCAGCATTATTTCTGGTATTGTTGAAATAAGAGAAGTGGGTTAGAGCAGGATGCCCGGAATGTGTCTTAGATGAGTCGTAGAGCAGCAGAGGGTGACGAGTCTGCAGAAAGAGCAATATTAAAGATTTTCTTGGGTTACTGGACCCTGGAGGGAAAACCCTTAAATGTCTGATAAATAAAGCCTGATTTTTATTGTGTCTGAGAGATTTGTATAGATCTGGGACTATGTGAAAATGAATGTCAGTTGCCAGGGAAAAAAAGATCAAACAGTTTATTTGCATCTTTGATGAGTTGGGTGAGGAAGTGTCTTTACTTAAAACTTGGAAGACAGACCACTAATACTTGGGAGAACAAAGATTTCTTTGTTGGTGTTATGTTCCTTTTGAATTCTAGATATATAATGTCTTTTTTCTCCTGCTGGATGATATTTGAGGCAAAATTGATGTCTTTCTAGTTTCTGAAAATCTTTGTATTTATTAATTCTCTGATACTCTGGATGGAACATTCATGCTTCTGTGAGGTTGAAATGTCTCTCCTGCCTCTGTTCACAGCACACAACTAGTCTGCAGTTTTCTCACTCAGGATTCCCCAAATGAGCCGTTTCTCAAATCTTGACGAATGTGAAGTGGAAGCCAGCGTCGCAGTCATGGCTCTGTGCCTGCTGGGCAGGGAGTTGATGACCAGGAGAAGGAAGGGAAGGCCCTGTTCTCTGCTCCAGGCAGGCGGTAGTGTGTGTTCTCAAACTAGCTAGGAAAAGGTTTCACCTTTCTCTGTGAATATGTTGCTAAATACCACTGATGAGCTTTTCCCACTGACATTCAAATCTTTGTTTTTGTAGATTATTCTGCAGACTCCCAAGTGTATATTAAAAGAAAGAAAGAAACAAACAAACAAACAAAAAGAGAAGAAAAAAGGGCTACAGGGTTTGCGACAGGCAGAGGCTTCCTGTCTCAGGCACACTTCTAGCTCACTGCATGACCTTGGCAAGCCACTTTCCCTAACCTGCGTGTTTGTTTTCACATGTATGAGAGGACATTGTCATTGATTTTTCCCTCTTTTTCCCTCTTCTCTCTCTGTCTCTCATAGAACCCTTTACATAAAAAGCAAGGGAGGGAGGGGCATGCAAGCCTGCTTCCTGCCAGTGTATTTTCCTTTTGGGAACCCCTAAGGGTGCTTCGGAATTCAGTCCGAGAATCGCTTGAAAGTTTCTCTCTGCGATGTGGCATAGAGCCTCTTTGGGTGTTTTAAATGAAATGTCACAGCCACCATCTCTTGTGTTATAAAATTTTCATGTACCTTTCACTGTCATCTCTTTGATGGCTAACTAACCCCCTACAACATGAGGTCCAGAAGGACCATAATTTTTCCAGCCCTGGATCATCTGAGTTTAACAGTACCTGGCAAGTAAGTAGGTGCTTAGTAAATACTTGCTGAGTGGATTGGGAAAAGAGGAGGGAGTAAATTGATTTTGTATGAGCAAGGATGGCTGGATCCACTGTGGTGCAAATCTTAGAACTTTGATTTATTTGTTATTATATCTCCAATAGTTAGAACATTTCCTGGTGCAGGCAGATTTTGGCTCATTGTAAGAAAACCTTTAAAATAATTACCGTTAACACTGGGAATGGATTGCTTCAAGAGGAAATAAGTAAGGCGTATGTAGTGGTTATTAATTCTGTTAATAAAGATCTGGCTCTCTCTTTTTCTGGGCACATAGGAGGATTGCACTTCTCTGGTCATTTGAAGTTAGGTATAGCAATGTGACTTGTTTGGTCAGAGAAAAGTGCATGAAAGCTTTAAGAATTAGCAGGTGCCTCATCATACTCTCTCTTTTCCTCTGTTCCAGTGACAATTAAAACTCCAGAAAATGAGTGCTCCCTTAGCCTATACCAGAAGGAAGATGATGTGAAGTAGACTTGATATGTAGCATGGAAAAGAAACAAACTGTTGGTGTTTTCAGTCAACTAAACTCAGGGGATAGTTTGTTGCTGCAGCATAATTTAGCCTAACCTGACTGATGCAGTGTGTAGAGAATTTAGGATCAGACTGGATTCTGATCTGAACATATCAGGATGTCAGTGTTATCCACTAAGTCCAGTAGCGGCTGGATAGAGCTTCAGAACTAGATGTGAGAACCACATGGAGGCATGTGGTTGTCACTTTTACTGGTTGGAGAGCTCATTTGGTAATATGCTCAGGTTAGTCTCTTAGAGAAGGACACAGGATAACCCAAAGCCTGATATATCAGCTATAAAATGCTAGTTTAATAGTTAAGTTAGAAGAAAGTGAATCTAATAAATGTGTTCACTGATCAGGGAGGAATGTCCATTAAAATCCAGGTAGCAAACAGAAGGTGCTTTGTGAGACTGTAGTTAAAGCCAGGGGAGTTAGTAGAACATGTTGAATTGCCAGTATCATAGGACCATGACATGTCGATCTTTCACTATCCAAGTCAGAAATCTGTCTGCTCAATGGAGCACATATGTGTGCATATATAGAGCGTGATCAATTGAACATGATTACTGTGTGATTTTTGTGATGCTTGAGCATTTTTCCACGCCCTCGACCAATGAGAACTCGCAGGCAGACTACTCCCCTGGCTGGGCTATGAAGACTCCATATGCAAGAGCTCTCAGCCAGGGAGCCTCCGCGGTCCTCTGACATGTACGCTCCCTCCCCTGTACCTTTCTTCTTGCCGTTTCCTTTACATTCTAGAGAGCAGTTCCGACCTCCAATGGCTAATGTGGTTGTCACTTTCCTGTCTCTGTGACAATACTGGGATTTTGGGGGGGGGGGGAGGAAAGTTTTATGCAAGATGCTAAAAATACAAGTTTTAGGGTTACTTGAGGAAGCTCCAGGTAAGTAGTTGAGAAAAACAAACAAATGAGAAATGATCAACAGGCTAGTAGGGTTGAAGTGGGTAAGTTTAGAGCATCATGGCAGCCTAAATGATTGACAAATAGTGGTGAGAAGAAAATCCCTGAGAAACAAGGTAAAGGGGCCTAAGGAGTTGAAGTTGAAGAACATGGAGTCTTCTGCCCACATGGGTGCAGGGTGGGGAGTAGGTGGTGAGTGGGTGGAGCTAAAGTCAGTGGTCACTGGGCAGGTGGGAGGTGGTGACTGTGGGGTAGGATTGGATAGTCAGTGTGTCTGAGCTGTGGGTAAGCATAGCTGGGTGTAGGGTGGGGCATGTGATGTGGGTGGTAGGCAGCGGGCTCTTGCCATTTGTTCCCATTGCCATAAGAATGCTCACTGAATTGTGTTAGATCAGACAGTTTGCTGGTCTGCTTCTCCCACCAAACTGCCCCTGCAGGAATGAGACAGGGTCTCATTCATCATTTTATCCTGGTGAGGAGCACAGCATCTGCCACAGGCCGGGCAGGTCTATGCTGCTGCACAGTGAAGGAGGGAGAGAACAACTCCCTGGATGATTCAGAAGGCACTCTGCAGGGGTGGGCAGGCCCAATTCCGTAACCTAAGCATAAAGGAAAAAAATTTCATCATTTATTCTCCTGTAACCTTGGCCTCACTCAACAGTGTGCTGTAGCCACAAAAAAAATTCTTAGCTGAAAAAATGGTGTCTGGAATAAGAAATGGGGCTCTTTGTCTTCAGCATGAGGAGGCACAGACCGAGAAGCACATCTCTGAGTAGGAATTACTGTAAAATAAGGCAGGGATCATCAGCACCGAGGTGTGTCTGGTCTAGTTTCCCGAGCAGCAGCCACAGCGCTCCCCACACCACAGCCACTTGGGGATCTTTTAAATGCAGATTTCCAGGCTTTGCCCCAAATCTGCTGAGTCAGAATCTCTGGAGGTGAGGCATGAGACGTAACTGAGTAAAGGGAAGATCCAGGGTTTGATTGGATTTTTGGAATCGGAGAACACACCTCAGAGCCTCTTCTCCATCAACATGAAGGGTGCAAGGGGCTGCAGCCAGTCCCAAAGTGAAGGGTTGGGGAAGCCCTGTACCTTCCAACCTCCTCTGTGAAGAGTTGCCCTTCAGAAGGGATTTGCCTTCTGCATGTGCCCAGGGCAGGAGCAGGACCAGTGGGTACAATTGTGGAAGAGGCCCCCTTGGGACATCGTGACTGTTCCCTGTCTTAGGGCCAGCATCCCCAGGCAAGCACAAGTCAGGGTGTGGAGAAGGAGGTGACAGTGAGAGCTCCTGTATTTCTTTACCCTGGAAATTCCAGGATTGTAGGGTAGATTTCAGGGTCACAATGCATGAGCATCAAGTTTGTTATCTTCTGCTGTGCCCTAAAAAACAAACATTTGCCCTCAGAGAAGGAAAGCAGGTCATCCAGTTATGGCTACCTTAAATATGAGGGAGGGGATGGTGCATTTTATTTCCTTCTTTGCGCACACATGTGGTCATGGCCCCTGTGGTAGGCAGAATAATAGCTTCCCAAAGACATCCAAGTCCTAATTTCCATCTCCTATAAAGCCCAGGAGACTATAGATGTGATTAAGTGAAGGATTTTGAAATAGGGAGATTATGCTAAATTATTTGGGTGGGCTTGATGTCCTTGCAAGGGATTATAAATTGGGAAGAGGAGGCAGGAGAGTTAGAGAAGCAGAGGTTGGAAGGAGGCAGCTGCTGGCTGTGAGGCTGGAGGCAGGGGCTCAAGCCAGGCGTACAGGTAGCCTCTGGGAACTGAAAAACCCAAGGAGACTTATTCTTCCTTAAAGGCTCCAGAAGGAACAAAGCTCACTGACACCTACATGTTTGAAACCAATTTTGGGCTTCTGTCCTCCAGAACTATGAAATGATAAATCTGTGTTGTTTTAAACCACTGTATTTCTGGCATCGGTTACAGCGGCCACAGGGAAGTGATGCAGCACAACCTCGGGGGTGACCAGCGTTTGCCAAAGTGTGGGAGGCAACAGAGCTTTGCAGAATGAGAGGCATGACTTTGTCTACTTCTTCTGGGGGCAGTGGGCACCTGGTCAGACCTTCACCTCAGTCCAGGTTTCTGAATCCTAAACTCTATCTTTCTAAAAAGAACCCTTGGACCTGAAAGTTTCCATCGGCTCTGGTTTGAGAAACAACACAATAAAAGTGTAATGCTATTGCCAAAGCATGTGCAGGCATTGAAACCAACCACACAGCTATACCCAGTTTTATGTTATCTTATCCATAGAATCTAAAATTTGCCTTTATATTTATTCCTCAAATGAAAACAAACCATTAAAATGAATTAAAACAAAATAGAGAAAAATGGCATACCTCTGAGGTTGTATGCACGGAAGGGTGGGAAAAACTTTCCTGAGTGAAAGATGATAAGGGAGTCTTATGCTGTTAGGCAACTCTCTGTACCTGGCCATTCCAACTTCTGTCCTCTGATCCAAGGCCTCACCTCTTTCTGGGAAGTCGGAAGTCAGGAAGGAGGTTGCCCTCAGGATGATTTCAGTTAGCAACAGGGGCGCTTGAGGAGCTCATAGCCTTCATTATAGTTATTTCACTTTAAAATGGAACATGAACAGGGCCTCGGCAATAGGAAGCTATTTTTCAAGCTATTTGAGAAAGAAAATAATCAAACAATTATTTTGAAGTTAAGTATGATGTCAAAGATAATATACTGTTAAATAATATTGCTTTTGCAACTGGATTTCGTTGCCAATGTTTCACTTCCACATGGGGCCTTGGCGTTGCTGTTCCTCTGCCTGTGATGTTTGCCCTCTTGGCCCCCACCTCTTTCCCACCTGCCTCCTGGGTAGTCACATGATTTGTTCCTTTACCTCCTTGGGGACTTTGCTCAAATTTAATCTTTTTCCTAAGGCCTTCTCTGACCATCTAATCTAAAGTTGTAACCCCTCGCCTTTGCTTTCTAACTCCCTGTACTTTTCTCCATAGCACTCTCTACCATCTGATGTATTATACGTTTTGTTTTTCTGTTTTGCTTATTATCTATCTCCCTTGATAGACTACAAACTTATGAGGATAAGGTTTTTGTTGTGTTTTTGTTTTTCTTTTGTCTGCCTTACACTCTGCTGTGCCACTAGCTAAAATAATACTGGACACCCGCCAGGTACAAAATAAATATTTCTGAATGAATGAACGGATGCTTCTTTTGACCTTGTTGGTAATCTTTGGAGGAGGAATTAGTATCTTCCTTCTGTTGTTAACAATAGCAAAGATTAGGGATGATAATTTACTTTCCTAAGTTACCATTGCTGGATTTGACTACAAATTCTTTTCTCTTTAATTTTGTATTAGAAAATCACATATTTAGAACATTTAAGTAATACAGACCTGGAATGGAAAAAAGAAAAAAAAAACTCAGAGAATTATTATTAACATTTTAGTATGTAGCAAGTATATGTATATACAAAATTTTATATCATATTCCAATACACCTTTTAGTAGCCTACTTTTTCTACTTAAGAATACATCATTAAAATTAAACATGCTAATAGATGTATTTCTACCAATGACTTATTGGTAGCTACATGGTATTCTATCATATTGATGTGCTACAGTTTTTTATAGTCAATCATCACATAGAAGATTATTGTTGATTTTTTCTTAATTTGAGCAACTTTGAATAGAATGTATTTGTAACACTTTGTACACATATCTTACTTTTTCCTTAGGTAAATAGTAAAAAGTGCAGATTTACTTCTGTTAGAAAATATGCATATTTTCAAGTTTTATAGCTTATGACTTCCTATAAAAGCCACACAAATTTCTACTTCTCCGACAATACAATGAAAGTACTGATTGCCCTTCATTCCCTCATTCTCCTGAATGAAGGCATACCTTCTACTTAGCCAATAGCAATGGTATTGGTAATAAGTAGTAGAGCCAATACACTACATACTGGTCATAAAATAAGGCAAACCTCTATAGCATTTAGTGATTTTTCACTTTGGAAAGCTAATGTTTTTATTTTCTTTAGATTTATAAATAATAAAGTAATCAAAGTTGCTGTTTTTCTTTGCTTTATTATGATGTTGCAAATTTTTCCTTGCCATTCTTTCTTTGTAAATTGACAGTTTTTCTTTTAGATTGTTCATTAATTTTTCAGAGTTTTCAATAAGATGCAAGAATTGTCTGCATTTGATTTTTCAAAAAATTTTAATGTTTATTGACATAGTCACTCAGTTAATGAATTAATCTGAATGATGTCAACTTTGGGGATCTTATGTGGAAAATCATTTCACAACCTCAGATTATCTAAATCTTGACTCAAATTTTCTGTTTTAACTTTCATCTGTAACTTACTTCTTTTTTTTTTTTTGAGACAGAGTCTCACTCTGTTGCCTTGGGTAGAGTGCTGTGGCATCATAGCTCACAGCAACTTCAAGCTCTTGGGCTCAAGTGATCCTCTTGTCTCAGCCTCCCAAGAAGCTGGGACTACCGGCGTCCACCACAACACCTGGCTGCTTTTAGAGACAGGGTCTCACTCTGGCTCAGGCTAGTCTCAAACCTGTAAGCTCAGGCAATCCACATGCCTCAGCCTCCCAGAGTGCTGAGATTATAGGCATGAGCCATCACACTGGTCCTGTAACTTACTTTTATATATGGCAAGAAGTGAGGACTAACAATTTTTTACCAATTTATTAACCAATTAGTCTAATAATACTTTATTAATAAACAAATTGATATGTTTATTGAGTAAATCACTGAGTTGAAATGCCACCTTCACCATATACTGAATCTTTATCTACACTTGGGTCAGTTTCTTGTCTTTCTAATTTGCTCCATTGATTTTTCTGTCAAATTATAATTACAGAAGCTTGGCAGGAAATTTGAATATTTGGCTATCCAAGCAGAATTGCCATTTTGACTGGAATTTTTAGCTAATTAACTTAAAGCAAACAATTATGTAGGGTTCCCTCTCACATACAGGGCCTCTGAAAAGTGAAAAAAAAAATAGTAAAACCTAATTGCTAAAAGCTATCTTGTCAGTTTTCTTAGTGTTTACTGCCCTTTTAGAGCTGTATTTGTTTATTTATTTGAAACAGTGTCTGGCTCCATTGCTCAGGCTGAAGTGCTATGATGCAATCATGGCTCATGGCAGCCTTGAACTCCTGGCCTCAAGGAGGTCTTCTGCTCTGGCCTCCCAAAGTGCTGGGATTTACAAGTGTGAGCCACTACACCCAGCCCAGAAACTTATATATAAAAATTTTCTTTTAACTCCATTTTTGGCAAGTCTCAAGGTTTCAAGAAAAGTAGATAAATGGAAACTCGTTTATCTAGTTTTTAAATTTAAAGTAAATTCTTAAAGTTTACTTTATTTTAAAATCAGTACATATTTTTAAAATTAAGGAAAGTACAGGAGAGACCCCAATAGATGTACATGTACTCCTAAGATTGAATGGGTGTTAATGTTTCTTTCTTTTTTTTTTTTTTTTGATTCAGTGTTTATTTTTTAAAGAGTATGATAAATTCAAGTCCCACCTGCCACTCCTTTTAATTGCTTACTACTTACACCATTGATGAGTGAGGATTTCCACCCTAAGGTTCTGGGGGTGGCTAAAATCCTGACACCCAACACTGAGAAATGAGATTGGCAGTGATTTATTAATCACCCATATTCACAACCCAGTGGGAGTGGGAAGAAGGACACCACATGTCACACAGGCCAGTAAGAAGCTTGAATGCAGGAGTGGGGTGAACTTTACCGGGGCTGTGAAAGGCAGATTTTGTAGTAGCAAAAGGTTGAAGTAATTCTTGGTTCCTGTGGGATGGTGGTGAGTGACTTATTTGAATATTCATGAAGGCTGGAAGGGAACCAAAATCTGCTTTTTGGGGATAAGTAGGAACTGTGCCCTGTCCCTTCATATGAAGGGTGATTTGCATAGGGGAACCTTCTCTGCAAGATCAGAGTGGGGAGAACTTGAACTTAGGCCATACTAGTTCAATCAGCAGGACATAATATTGGGGCTTAAATTTAGGCCTTATACCACATCTTTCCTTCCCCCTCCCAGTAACCAGGATCTCCAAATCCCAAACCTAGTATATTTTATTCCTATGCATATTTTGTGTACTTTCCTTTGCACACACACACACACACACACACACACATATATATATACACACACACATACACATACACACATATATATATTTGTGTGTGTGTACTTTCCTTTACATAAAGTTCATGTGCAATTTTAAATTGCATACCATTTTAAATTATAAAATATACAAGTATATTTGTAAATTCATATATAAGTGTATATAATATACAAGTGAAAAATATATATAGATATTTCCTAAATAATCTTTTTCTAAAATATTACAGTGATGATATTGATACCAGACTTTTGATATTGGATTTCCAGGCTCTTGGTCTCAATGATTCGATGAATGAATCGACGGACCACAGGATGGAAGTTAGGTTTTATTTAACAGGTATTACAGCTCTTACAAAGAACCAAACCTTGCAGAACAGGATAAGATAGGTTTTATACAAGTGTCACAGCTCTTACAAAGAGCCAAACCTACTTGCAGGACAGAATACAAGTGTTACAGCTCTTGCAAAGAGCCAAACTTCCTTACAGAGCAGGATACAAGTGTTACAGCTCTTACTCTTCTGCTCTCTCTCCCTCAGTGGTCTGCAGCAGTCTGCTGAGGTCTTTGCTCCCTTGCTCTCTCTCCCTGGGAGGTCTGCCATGATCTGTCTGCCTCTAGGCTCTCTACTCAGGGGTTTATATAGGGGCAGTTGTCCAATGAGCTGAAAGCTGAGATGATTGGCCTATTTTCTCCTAAAAATAGACCAATCAGGAGCAGGATTGTAAATGAACCAATCAGGGATGCACTGGAGGAATCGCCAGTGTTTTCCCCTGCTAGGTCAGGTCTTTTTTTTGCTACTGGAGCCTCCCATGGGAGAGGAAAGCTCCCTCCTTGCTCCAGCCTGCGGGTTCCTCTGCTGGCTGCCCCAGCCAAGACAAAGGCATCAGGATCCCCAGCCCTGCTCAGCTGAGCTGGCTGGGGTGCCACTTTGTCTGGTATCCATATGGTAGATCCATTTGCAATGTTCTTTTTCCAGGCATTCTTATGTTTTTAAGTTTTATTCTCAAATTGATTGTAAATAAATTCATTCATTTTAGCTACTGTATAATATAAATTATGCATATTTGAGTAAACAAAAATTTATCTACTTCCCTACTGTACTTAAACTATCAAAATGTGTTTAATGACAGTTTTGACTCCTTGTGAATTCAGGTGAGTGTGTATCTAGGATCACTCCTAGATGGAGTGATTTAGGGCAATAGGATTTGCTGACCCTGAGCTTTATCCTTATTTCCAAACTCTTCTCCAAAATGGTTCTCCCAGTAGCCACTCCTACCAGCAGCATATGAAAACTGTCTGTCTACATTTCAGCAATACTTGGTGTTATCAAACTTTCCAAAAACTGGCCTTTTCCTCATCACAACAATGGAGACCCATTTACTGTCTGTGGCACATGTATCTTGCTCTATAAACCTGTATCTTGCCCTGTCTTTCTTTTCCTCAATAAACTTTGTTTCAGGCTTAGAAAATAACACAAAACCAAAACCAAAAAATACTCCAAAAACTGTCTATCATATCTGTGCCTCTAATCCTCTTTTCATTCCTAACTTTGTGAAGGGCTCCAAAATGTGGTTACTTAAACATGTGATCTCTAAACATAATGCTATATTGTTCAGGTCCTGGTTCACCTATGTTTTAGCTGGGTGACCTTGGGCAAGTTACTTACCTGCTCTATGTTAAAGTAAATTCAACCATAAAATTAGATTGTATTTGTTCCTATTTTATAAAGTTGTTTTGAGGATTAAATAAATTAATAGTATAAAGAACTTAGAACCTGATCTGGAACATAGTAAGTTCTCCTTAAACATTATCTATTTTAATATTGTTATTATAAGTTTACTCATATCTGTTTTCTTCATCATTCTTGGCAGAGGTTTCACAATTTCATTTGTTATTTCCAAGAAACCAGTTTAGGTTTTGTGGATGGAAATGTTTGTTTGTTTTCTACCTCCCTAATTTTTCTCTTAACATAGCATTATTTGTTCCTTTTACTTTCCTTTGTATCTACTATGCTGATTTTCTTCAGACATCTAGAGTGGGATGCTTAGCTCATTGATTTTCATCCTTTTAGTCCAAAATTTGTACTTATTACTATAAGCTTTCCTTTAAGGATAGCTTTAGCTATGCTTCACAAACTTTAATATATAGTGTTTTCATTACATTTAATTACAGTTATATTCCAATTTCTACTATGATTTATTTTTTGACCTATGGAATATTTAGAACTATGTGTTTAAATTTCCATGTGTTTAGTAGACATTATACATTTGTTATTTTTGTTGCTTTATCATAAAAAATCTGCATGGAATTTAAATAAATTGAGTTTTTTGGGAAATGTTTTTGTTTCATAGTATGTGGTCAACATTACTTTAAAAAGATGCACATTCTTTTATTCTTGGGTCTTGGGTTCTTTATATATATAAGAGATCAAGGTTGTAATTGTGTTGTTTTAAGATTTTTATATCAAATATTTTTTCTTTTCTTGATCCATCATTTTCTTGAGAGATACACATTAAAATCTACAAATATGACTGTGAATTTGATATATTTTCTAGAAATTTTGTCAATTTTTGTTTCATGTTATTTTTTAAGGGTATATTATTGGGTGTCTGCATGTTCAGAATTATTTTATTTTCCTTTTATAATTTTTGTAATAATTCTAGGTATCCAAAATAATACTTTTAAAAAATCTTAACATCTTTTAAATTTATGTTATCATCATCATCTCCATTTTATAGCTCACACTTACAGAGTGCTTAGTATATGCCAAGAACTATTACATAAAATAACTAAGTTTTATGAGGTAGATGTTATTGCCATTTTGCATATGAGAAAACTAAGGTGCAAAAAGACTAATCAGTGCTCCAATTGCATAGCTAGTAAGTGGAAGAACTTGAATCTGAACTTGGGCAGTGTGGCTCCAGAGTTTATGGTCTTTAACTCCTATGCCATTCTGCCTGTGATAGATACTGATCCTATTCTGATTTAGTTTGGACTGATATATACTTAAATCCTAAACTTAAATCTTTTTGCAACAGTATGTTTAGGTAGATCTCTTATAGGTAGCATATAACTACATTTTATCTTAACCTTTAAAAATCAAGCTTGACAGTCATAGTCTTTTAGCTGGTTAAGTTTATACTTTTATATTTATTGTGATATGATTTATTTGAAACTCTTTCATCATTTGTGATTTTTATTAGTCCTACTTTGTCTTTGCTTCTTTATTTCCCTTCTTTCATCCTTTCTCTTAATTGACTAGGTTTTTACTTATTCCTCTGTTTTCTCTACAATGTTCCTGTTCTTTTAATAGTTACTCCTATTTTTTCTGACATATATATTTGACTTAACATCTAAATTTATTTAACATCTCTTTCCTTCTCCAGATAATATAAAGTGGTACTTAAAAGGTTTTAATTCTGATCACTCCTTTCCTCATTTTACCTCTAAAATATAATTTTATACAGTTGATACAGGATTATAATTAACTATATATTTATCAGTTTCTGTTTTCTGGATTCACTTTCTTTCTCTCTGAAGGGACATCTTCATAGTTTTTATAGTGAGGAATATGAGTGATAAACTGTCAGAAATTTTTAAAATCTTTGTTCCTGGTGATGCCTGTGGCTCAGTGAGTAGGACACTGGCCCCCGTATACCAAGGGTAGCGGGTTCAAACCCAACCCTGGCCAAACTGCAACAAAAAATAGGCACCTGTAGTCCCAGCTACTCAGGAGGCTGAGGCAAGAGAATTGCCTAAGCCCAAGAGCTGGAGGTTGCTGTGAGCTGTGATGACACAGCACTCTACCAAGGATGATAAAGTGAGACTCTGTCTCTAAAAATAAATAAATAAATAAAAATAAAATAAAATCTTTATTCCTACATGGTAATTTATTTGGCAATAGAATTATGATTTATATGTCATTTTCTTTTGGCACTTTAAGGATTTTATTCCTATTTTTTATGGTCTTAATTTTTATTCTTTAAAAAATCTATTTTTAGTTTTATATCTTTTTTGGTAATACAACATTTTAGGCAAGATTTTCTTTTTGTTTCTGATATTCTTCAACTTTAATATGATGTGTTTCAATATCTAAGGGAGGATTCACTTTTATATGTCTTATTTAATATTTATGTTGCTCGATGAATTTGAAGATTCATATTTTAAATTCTGGAAAATTCCTAGTCATCATCACTTTGATTATTATTGTTCTGCCATTCTTGCTTCTCAAATTCCAAAAAGACATTTGCTGAAACTTGTCTTTCTATACCCATGTCTCTTAAGTTCAATTTCATATTTTTTATCTTTGTGTCTCTTTGTGCTGCATTCTGCTAAATTCCCTTAGGTCTGTTTTCCAGTTCACTAATTTTCTCCTCCCTTACATCTGGTATTTAATCTGTTGTGTTTTTTATTTTAGTGTTTTCTTATCCCCCTATAAGTACTACTTAGTTCTTTCCCAGATCTGTATGTTTTTTTTTTTTTCTCAGTGTCTTCTTTTATTTGGATTTTCTACCATTTTTTATATCTTTATTTATTTTAAATGTATTTGTACCTTGTTTAGATTGTGGTTCCATTTTGTAAATTTCTTGTTGTTCTAATCCTGCTGGTTGTTTTATGTCTGCTGACTTTCACTCATTGTAGAATATTTTCTTTTGTGTGTTGTAATTTTTAAAATTCTAATTGAACTTTAGTGTGGCTTCTTTTCTCTGTGGGACTCCTACGCACCTTTCCTTGTTGAGAGTAGTTTTGCATTTATTTCTGATTGCTCCCAGGGTTATTATCAGCATGGAACTAATTTTTACATTAATTTCTTAGCTCAAGAATTCTTATACCCTGTGGCAACGTAAATTTGGTCCCTAAAATATTTAAGACATTGGCCTAGTTTGTATTTCTAAGGTGGCAAGTTTTTACTTTATTTAACCCAGAACCCAGGTAAAGGCTAACAAGTGTCCTTGTTTATTGTGCTGATGAGCAGATTTTTTTCTCCTTTGACTTAGAGTTAGAGAATAGTCCTTCAAGGGTCCCAGCTTGATGGAGACATCTGTCTGTCTGAGGGCCTCACCTACTCTTCCTCAGTAGGATACCCCATGCCCTCACGGCAACCACAGTACCTGCTCTCCTGCTCACACTCTGTGTTTTTCAGTCCCTTCTCTATTTCTGGCACCTGAGCCATCTTGCAAGCTTAGCTATGGGTGTTAAGAAAAAAAAATTATCTATCATTTCTAGGTGTTCATAATTGGAGACTTTTCACATTTTCTAAGCTTATCTTCTTGCCAGATCTTGAAATTGCTTCACAATATCTTGACTTTTTAATCAAGGGCTTTGCACTAGGGTTGACTCCACAGGGATACATTGACAGGAAGAAGCAATTCCCTGCTTTCAATTCCCCGCTGCCTTCTTTAGCAGTTTTTGTCAGCAAGTCTGTCTCTGGGAGAGAAAGGGTTCTCCCTTCAGTTCAAAATCTCATTAGAGGCAACAAAAGGAATATAGAAATTCTCGATCACAATTTTTAGATTCCTAGATTGATACCCTTTTATTATAGTTTTACTAAATCATAGCTGCAACCACCATCATGAAGTACAGAAGAAAAAAAAAAGGAAATTCAAAATAGGCAGGTCAATACCATGCTAGGAATTACATGACTACCACAGATAAATTCTCTTGCAACATGCTTTTTGTGACTATGAAGTGTGAACACTGTGGCCATGTTACATTTCTGCACTTTATTTTGGTTTTTGCAAGATCAACATATTATGGCCTTTGGGAAAGCTTTAATAAAACTACTTTACAACTGAGTGTTGGTAATAAAGTTTAAGGCTTATAGCATTCATTCATATCTTATTTGTGGGAGTTGGGTGGCAGAAGGGAAGATTAAAAACTTCAAGGGAGTTGGTAGAAATGAAATTCAGAGAGCTTGTCTTTTGTGCAAAGATTCAAGCAGCAATACTGCAAATTACATCCCTAAATCACATCTCTCTCTCATGCTCTGCTTTGATTAACATTAGATGTCAACAGTTTGAGCAGTTAAAAAATGCATAAGATTGTGAAAGGGTGTACATTCTTTTTAGCCTTGTAGATTGGACGGCGACAACATTTATCATGACTGGAATGTTGCATGAAATATGAACAAAGTACTATAGGGTAATGGGAAGAAAAATCAAGCATATGGTTCTGGTCCTTCCCAAAGCTACAGTTATTGTCTGATGGACCCAGGGAGCTGGAGTTAGAAGAGCCCAGTGTTCTCCCTGTGGCTGCCCATGTGTGTGAGGTTTTGCGAGGGGAAAGAGACTGTGGGTCCAGCCCATGCACCCTCCTGGGGGCTGAGATGCTCATCTTCATGGCCTGCCTGGCTCTGGAACCTGCTGTCTCTGTGCTCCCAGCTCCCAGAATTGAGTCCAGACTCCTGTCCCAGAATTTAGTGCACTGCCCTTTCTTCGTCCATTTGTGCTACTGTAGCAGAATACCCGAGACTAGGTAATTTATAAAGAAGAGGGTTTTTATTTTTATTTTGGAGCTAAAGTCTCATTTTGTCACCCTCTGTAGAGTGCTATGGCGTCACAGCTCACAGAAACCTCCAGCTCTTGGGCCTAGGCGATTCTCTTTCCTCAGCCTCCTGAGTAGCTGCCATAATGCCTGGTTATTTTTTGGTTGCAGTTTGGACGGGGCTAGGTTTTAACACATATATGGGGCTGGCACGCTACTCACTAAGCCACAGGCATCACCCTAAAGAACAGAATTTTATTCCTCATAGTTTTGGAGGCTGGGAAGTCCCAGATCCGTGGTTCTCAACCTTTCTAATGCCATGACCCTTTAATATTATTAGAATTATTTTTGTTGCTACCTTCCTAATGCCACAACCTTTCATTGCTAGTAGCAATGAAAATAATTTTATGGTTAGGGGTCACCACAAACTGAGGAACTGTATTAAAGGGTTGCAGCATTAGGAAGGTTGAGAACCACTGTCCCAGATCAAGATGGCAACTTCTGGTGTCTGGTGAGGGCTTTGTTACTGCATCTTAACAAAGCAGAAGAACAGAAGAGCAAGCTAACAGAATACTGTATGAGGCCTCTCTTAGAAGGGGCTTAATCCCATTTACGGGATAGGACCTAGCCACCTCTTACAGGCCCCACCTCTTAATGCTATCATAGTAGAACCGCTGCATTGAGGAGACATGTTCAAACCAGAGCATGCCCTCCCTAAATCATACCTGTGTATCCAGCTCCATTTCCTTCTGTCCATCCTACCAAACATGCAGAATCTGTGCAGCTTCCCTGCACCTTCTGCCTCCCACCCTCTTCCTGGAATCCCTCAGACATCCTTTTCTTTAGTTTTTGAGGACAGTGCAGATGGTGGCTCCTTTGTAGAACCAGCTTTCCCTTTTCCCCATGGCCAGAATTCGTCTCACCCTCACCTGGGCTCCCAGATCCTTGTTGATGCTTCTCTGGCATTTGGCAGAACTGGCATTTTTGCAGAGACATTTGTGAAAACATGTGAGGTGTCAGGAACCCTGGGTGCTGGGGCCAGTCCTGTCACTAATTCCATGTGTGCCTTTGAAAAGTCACATCACTCTCTGGGCCCCAGTTTTATCCACAAAATCAACGGCTCAGGCTGGGAGCTTACTATGGTCCTATCCAGCCTTGACTCTGAAGGCTGTTTTCCTCTCTGAGACCATGGGCTCGATGGAGGAAGCACACTACTGCTTATGTCAGCACAGTTTCAAGCATGTGCTGGGTGCTCAGGAAAAGGTTTGTGGAGGGTGGACAACCTGCAGAATCTTCGTGGAGAAGAGAGGCAGCTACATAGGGTGGGTGCTAAACAGTGACAAGGGAGTGGACTAGTGTGAGATGGCAGGGCACCTTTTATCCCCGATGAGTAATTTCAACCTCTGGCCTTCAGAACCTTTTCGTGGAAGCATTTTATAAAATTTCTTTCTATTTAAGTGAGAGTTGAATAATGAGTCCCATAACTAACTTGTTATTTTCCCTTTGGGTCTCAGGAATCCAGATAGGACAATAAATGTCTGGGTTCCTGACTCCAAAATCAGGGGTCTAAACGTCTCTGGAAGCATGTCATTGAGTACGAAATTCTCTGTAATAAGAAACTAAAATTTTAGAAGTCTGTAAAGAAGGTGGATTTTTTTTTGTTATTGTTTGTTTTATTTTGTTTTGTTTATTAAAGACAAAGTCTTGCTCTGTTGCCCCAGCTAGAGGACTAGAGTTCAGTGGCGTGATCATAGCTTGCTGCGACCTCAAGCAATGGTCCTGCCTCAGCCTCCTGAGAAGCTGGGATTATAGGTGCATGCCACCATGCCTTATAATTATCTTTTATGCCAGTTAATAAAAATTTTGTAGAGATGGAGTCTCACTATGTTGCTTAGGCTGGTCTTGAACTCCTATCCTCAAGCAATCCTCCTGTCTTGACCTCCAAAAGTACAGGATTACAGGCGTGAGCTACAGTGCCTGGCCCAAGAAGTTGAAAATGTAAACGTGGAGAGGCCAAAACCCTGCTTTAGATGAGTGTATCTCACTCTATGTATAGAGTGAAGTAATTTTTCAACAGTGCTTCTGTAGCAGTGTGCTATGGTGTGTGCCTGTAGTCCCAGCTACTCAGGAGGCTGAAGAGGGAGGATTTCTTGAGCCCAGGAGTATGAGTCCAGCCTGGGCAACATAGTGAGACTCCCCCTAGCTCTTAATAAATATAAATATAAAAAATAATACACCTGTAGTCTTCTTTCATAACCTCCAGGAGTCACTGTGAGGCATAAACCCACCAACTGCTAGCATTCCCACCACCACAGCTATTCTATAGGGACAGCTGTCATTTGTTGAATGGCCATCACACGGAAGGCTCTTTGTTAAGTACGTTACATATGTCAATTACACCTATTATTATAGATGAGGAAATTGAGGCTAGCTGTAAGTAAGCTCCCCAACATCCCATAGGCCAGGTCTGTGTGCTCCATCCTCATCCTCTGCCTCTCATGATACCAGCTTCTCTGTTTCCTAACTGGGGTTTCTTGGTCCTAAGTTCTGAAGGTCCATGACTCAGAAATTCTGGGTGACTTTAAGAGACCCTGAACACTGAAAACCAGGCATGCATCCTGGTAGCAGGGCAGCAGGACCCAGCTCACAGCACGCAGCCACTGGCAGTCCACCTTTCCCTCCTCAGTGCAAATAGCTCTGCACTTGGATTGGGGGAAGCAGAGCTGTTTGTTGAGGCTCTGTGGGTGAGTAGGACTCTAGGGGGATGAGGGCAGTCAGAGGCCACAGTCCTCCTGACAGAGGGTCTGTGGGAGATGTAGGGGAGGAATGCCTGGACTGGGCTGGGCAGTCAGTTGGGCCAGATGGGGGCCCCTCTGGCCTTCTGATTTTCAGATCTCTGGGCTCATAGGCTCCTCACGCCAGCTCCCTGCCAGGGGGGGATGCTGTGGCATCTTTGTGGCTGTGCTTGCAGGGCTTATTGGCGGGCAAGGGCAGCATCCTGGGGTAGCCTCCCCAAGGGCAGGGAGGGTGGATCTGTTGGCTGCTCAGCCTTTCTCAAAATATGCATCAAGATGTGCTGAGAGATTCTGAATGTTCAAAGCCCGGAGACAGGGCTAAGAGATGCTTAGGAGAGAAGGCATGTGGGTGAGTGCATGTCTACCTGTGTCATGTGTAAGCATGAATATGTGTGTGTGTGCAGACATGTCAGGGTGTTTGTGAGTGTGTGCATGTGGGCACGGGAGCTTGCACATGTGTGTGAATTGTGTGTGCACATGGGCATGTGGAAGTGTGAACGAAGAGTGTGTGTGAGGGTAGGTCAAGTGAGTGTAAGTGCATGCATTTGTGTGTGTGTCCATGTATGAATGTGTGTCTATGTGTATGTGGCTGTGTGAGCCTGAGTCTGCATATGTTTGTGTGTGTGTGAGTCCTGTGCACGTGTCTAGGGGTGTACGCACATATGTGCACCACAGCAATTTCATTCAGCCCCCAAAGAGTCTGGGCTACCTTACTTATTTGTCACTAGAAAAAAGCTCAGTCTTTGGATCTGGCTTCCCAGCATGCATCTTGCTCTGTCTTTTCCCCAGCTGCATTTTGCTCCTTCTCCTGAATAAACAGGAGTGTGGGTGCCTCCCACTCTGAGCCCTGCCTGTCTTTCTACTAGAGCACCAGCAGGTGATTGTCCCCAGGGTCCCCTGCCCACTTTCTGCCATCACTGGTGGTGGATGATGCTCCTCCTCCTGCATGGGGTGAGCTGAGGACCCCTTCAACAGTGTCAGAGTCCCCACATGGGAGTCTGTGTGGGCTGGATGTTGGACCCCAAGCAGCTAAGGGGTATCAGTTTTTGATAAAAAATGACTTCATTTTACCATATTGTTTGTATTTCCCTTATTCATTTCAGAAGAGAGTGGGCCTTGGTTTTCCAAATAGCTCTTTTGATCTGGGATAGATAATACTTTAGCTATGCAAAGTAGGATAGGAAGTTGGCAAAGCTTGGCAGGGAGGCAAAGCTTGAGTGTTCCTGGGTGCAGGGTGGGGCGTGGCTTTGGTTAGCTTGGAAGTGCTGGCTTTAAATCCCACGCTCCTAGCTGTTGCTGGACCCTTCGGTTCTCCAAGCTCATATCCTCAGCTGTCAGTAATAGTGAAAGTGAAAGAGACCTCATGATGGATTAAATAAAAGAATATCTATGAAAGTGGCTTGTATCTCCAGAATTATAAAACATGGTCTGCATGAGTTGTAGTTGCTGTTCTCTAAATTGTATTCATTTGTCCTGTGCTCTGATTCTATGTCCATTTGTTTACTCAAAACCCAAGCATGGCAGGTTGTCCCTACCATTAGCAAGCCAGAACATCCTGACCCAGAATACTTTAATCAGATGGATTCCAAGGCTGGGGCAGGGCGGGTAGCACTGCGTGAGAAGTGGGTTTTCCCAGTGACTTATTCTGGGCATGAATAGAAGCTGTGAAGGCTTTTTTCCCTTTTCCATACAAGAAAATGCAAACCAGACATTCATGGGAGAAACCAAGCTGATAATATTTATAGAAGCCCATTGGGAGCAAGCTGGACACAGAACATACTACCTAAAGCTGCTAAAATGTAATGGAGATAATACACTGTTCTGCTAGAGGATGAGCAGGACCTGTGTGGACTGAGTTAACCTTAAAATTAATAAGTCAATTATCAAAATACCTTCCTAAGCAGCATGTGAGAAGCAAACATATTGTGTAATTTGGCGTGTTCTTATAAATCTCAGAACCTGTGTCCATGTTTATCAGTTTTACCTTCTCTTGTGAAATTTTGTTAAATGTTGGTTTGTTGTTTCTAATTTTTCCACCTCAGATCAGTGAATGTAGATTTTTTTTTCCATTTCAAAGTAAGGATTATTATTGTTGGGTGATTATAATATTACATTGGGAATTATAGAAAAGGTGACAAATGATAAAGAAAAAAGAAAAATAACCTATAACAACAACAACAACAGAACAGTGGTTGAACAGGAAAGGGCATGAGGGAGCAATAGGACTATTTCATGTCTTTATGTGGGTTTTGGTTACTACACAGACCCCTATTTGTCAAAACTTCATCCAATGCACACTGAAGATTTTTGCATTTAATTGTATGTAAATTTCATATTAAGAGAAAATCTGTAAACAATTATTGAACTTGGGTTAATGATAAGTATGATGTAGTATTTAGGGCAAAATGTACAGATGTCTGCAATTTACTTTGATGTGTATCAAAAAATCAGCTGGCTTGATGATAAATAGATGGACAGATATGTGATAGAGCAAATAAAGTAAAATGTTAATGGTAGAATCCAGATGGTGGGTATATGAGCTTTCACCATGAAATTCTTTTAACTTTGCTGTGTATTAGAAAATTTGTATAATGAAATATTGGGGGAAAGAGATTACCAACTCAGAAGAACTCCATATTTACAGTACAAACTTAGCCACTATTGAAGTTTTAGTGTACATTATTTTCTTTAGTTTACTTTATAAGAATTTAAATTTTAGATCATTATGATCTTGCATAGATTTATTTTCATATTTTCTCACTCAATATTGTATCATAACTTTTTGTTATAAAAAGCTTCATCAAGTAAGTGATAAGTTAATGTATCGTTTACATATAGTACAGTGTTTATTGTATAGTTCTGTGAGTTTTGACAGATGCACACAGTCATATAACCACCACCACAACCAAGATGTAGAATAATCCCATCATTTCAGAAAATCTCTGTGTGCTTTTGATGTCAAGCCCTCCCCTCACATCCAGCTCCTGCAGTCACTGTTGTGGCTTCCAGAGTGTCATTAAAATGGTAAAATATAGTATAATTCTGCCTTCTACCCCTCGGGTACAATCCATTGATCTTCATCCATGTCCTTGCATGAGGGAGTTCATCCTTTCTTCCACTGTAAGGATTTACATTGATATAATTCTAACATTTGTAAAAATTCATTACATATCATGTTTTATTTTTATATTCTCCTATTATTTAGATTCTTAAGATGTTTTATTTTTCACTATTATAAATACCATCGTAGTGAACATCTTTATATGTAATCATTGTCACTCATCATTTCTTTAAGGTAGATTCCTAGGAAGAGAAACACTAATTATGACTATTTTTAATGCTCTTAATCCTTTTGTAAACATAAAGTTCTCCCTTGTATTTATCTATGTGATTTATAACAAGTTTGACTTAAAATTCCACTGGATGTTCATAATTCTCTTTTTCCACCCCCTCTTTTTTCAATATTGTCACTGTAGAACTGACCTGAAGTTTCAGTGTAGCCAGCAAGCTAGTGAAATTGTTAAGTCATGGAGACCAACCAGGAGACTTCCCTCTTTTTGGTGAAGATTTTGGAGGAACTGGACAGCAAGCAAAACACCGTTTCTTATCAGGACCTGTGCAAATCGCTGTGCGCCCGCTTCGAACTGTCGCAGCTCGCCAAGCTGAGAAGCGTGCTCTTCTACACGGCTTGTCTCGACCCCAATTTTCCAGCCACGTTATTCAAAGACAAGATGAAATGCACCGTGAATAACCAGCAATCAAAGAAAATCATGGTGGCAGCAGACATTGTCACGATATTCAACCTGATCCAAATGAATGGGGGAGCCGCCAAGGAGAAGCTGCCCACCAGCCGTCAGAAGGCGCGCAGGAAGGAGGCGTCCTTCGAGTCGTGCAGGGTGGACGCGGAGACCTGCAGCGCGGCTGAGTGTGAGCCTCTCAACTGCGAGCTGAGGGACAGGCCTTTTAGCCGGGGGTACCCCACCAGGCAGTCGTCCAAGTGCCGGAAGATGGACTGCAAGGACTGCCCGCAGTTTGTCCCCTCCTCGGAGCCCAACTTCCTGCTGGGTGTCAGCAAAGAGGTGAAAAACCGCGCGGCTTCCTTGGACAGGCTGCAGGCCCTGGCCCCCTACTCTGTCGCCAGCCCTCAGCCCTGTGAGATGCAGAGGACCTACTTCCCCATGAACATTGAGAACGAGTCCATCTCAGACCAGGACTCCCTGCCCCTCAACCAGGGCATCAAGGAGACTTTCATTTCCAACGAGGAACCGTTTGTGGTCCAGTCCTGTGTGCAGAAAAGGAACATCTTCAAGGAGGACTTTCACAATCTGATGGCAGTGTCCCCCAGTATGGTTGGCCCCACCAGCAAAGCAGAGGGTGAGGATGGGGAACCCCAGAGGCGAAAGGACCTTCACAAGCCCCCCTTCTTTAACCACAGCTTCGAAATGCCCTACAACAGCCAGTACCTGAACCCAGTGTATTCCCCTGTTCCTGACAAAAGGCGAGCAAAGCACGAAAGCCTAGACGACCTTCAAGCCTCTACATATTTCGGACCCACCCCAGTAATGGGAACCCAGGAAGCCCGGCGCTGTCCTGGGAGGCCCAGCAAGCAGACCCCGTGGCCAGCCAAAAGCTGGAGCCTAAACACGGAGGAAGTCCCTGACTTTGAACGATCCTTTTTCAGTAGAAATCCCTCTGAGGAAAAGCTACGCTATCCAAACCCCAGCAGCCAGACCCCTAATTTCCCAGCCCCAGACAGGCGCCCAGCTTACCTCTCGCCAAAGGATCAGCAGCAGATTCTGCCTGTTGGCTACGCTGCGAAACCAAATGGGCTCAAAGCTAAAGAGATGCCCTCCCCGGTCGACCTGGAGAAGCACGAACCCGTGAAAAAGTTCAAGGACAAGAGCATCAGCTGTACCAGTGGGCAGCTCAGCTCAGACACCAGCAGTGTAGGCACCCAGACCGAGCAGCACGTGCTGGAGCCCAAAAAGTGCAAAGATCTGGGCGCATCCGGGCAGGCCAAGTACAGCGACAGACTCGCCATGAAGCACTCGGACGACGATTCGGAGGTCGTCAGCGACGACATCAGCGACATCTTCCGTTTTCTTGACGACATGAGCATCAGCGGCTCCACCGGGGTGATACAGTCGTCCTGCTACAACAGCACGGGGTCCTTGTCTCAGCTTCACAAGTCAGACTGTGACAGTTCTCCTGAGCACAACTTAACCAAAATAGCCAATGGGGTTCCCAACAGCAAGGGAGAGAAGGGCACCCGGCTGGAAAACAGCCACCACTCGGAAGAAGAGCTGAAGAGCAGCGTGTGCAAGCTGGTGCTCAGGATCGGCGAGATCGAACGCAAGCTGGAGTCGCTGTCGGGTGTCCGCGAGGAAATCTCCCAGGTCTTGGGCAAACTGAATAAGCTGGATCAGAAAATGCAGCAGCCAGAGAAGGTGAGCGTGCAGATCGATCTGAACTCTCTGACCAGCGAGGCTCCGTCTGATGACAGCGCCTCGCCTCGAATGTTCCGCGCACACAGCGGCTCCCACGGCCCCAAGCTGGAGAGCAGCGCCGACTGGTGCTGCTCCGACGCCAGCGGGAGCAACAGCGAGAGCCTGCGTGTGCAGGCCTTAAAAAAAAGCCTCTTCACCAGGCCGTCCTCCAGGTCCCTGACGGAGGAGAACAGCGCCACCGAGTCCAAAATCGCCAGCATCTCCAACTCACCCCGGGACTGGCGCACCATCACCTACACCAACCGCGGGGGCCTCAGCGAGGAAGAGATAAAAGACGCCGGCCCAGGAGATAATAAGGACTGGCATCGAAAGTCTAAAGAGGTAATTTCCATCTAAGTTCACATAATTGGGAACCGGCTTTCTCCTAGCCCTGGTGTATTTCAAAGCCTTGAACCTTGCATGAACAGGAACGAAGCCCTGCCTCTGCGCATGCGCTAGCTATCCTAGCTTCTGCAGGCTTGTTTCTCTTTGGACTAGAGAGGAGGATGCAGGCAGGTAGTCTGTGCCACCACGTTGTGGTCCAGCCAGGGGCAGCACCTGCTGCTGTGTTGTCTTCAGCAAAAAGGATGTTGGCTTGTGCTGCTCAGGGGCTTAGATGGCAGATATTCATAGAAGGGGGTGCGTGTCAGAGGAGACAAGTGGCACCAAGGACGTCCTGTCCTCTCTGAAATAGCAGGGCACGGGCTAAGTAAATAAGGGAAATGACCCAAAAGGGTGCTGTCTGTGTGTCCCTTTCGTGGACTTCATCGGATGCATGGTATTCTTTTTTTAAAAGGATAAGTTTTTTCATGATAAGATAAATTGGTCAGTAAGAAAAGAAGATAAATAAGGAAATTATTCATAGTTCTCCTAACAAAGACAGTAACTCTTGCTATGATATCTTCCCTTTGTTCTGTTTTTTTTTCCCCTTTCACACTTGTGTATTGTATGTTCAAGTGCTTTTGCATGTTTATAATAGGCTTCGCGTTATCAATTCTAGAATCAATGCACATACTTACACTCAAATTTGTTCTTTTTCTTGTCCCTTGTAGTAAGGATGATTTGTTTCAGTGGGACCTGTGGCTGCTCCTGCTCACTCTAAATGAGTTATGGTGAACCCTTTCTGTCCAAGGTGATGCAGTTTCAGTTTGTTGCTTGTCTCCTTTCTGTTTCCTGTTTCTAAAGGTCTGGACAGACTGGACAGACCGCAAAGCCCTCTGAGGTCTCTAAGGTCTGGTTTGCCTCAGAGAGAAAATACAAATGGTGTGAGCTGCAGAGACGCCAAAGCCAGAGAAGGAGGGAGAGTTCCTCAAATGGTTCTGTGAAGGAAAGGGTTGGAAAACTGGGTTCTAAGAAATATTTTAAGGTCCAATGTGGGAGGGAAAATAAATACACCCATTTTTCCCCCTGATCCCAAAGAATCCTCTGGTGTCTGTGCTTGCCACCACTGAGTCCTTCTGGAGCCACTTACAACATGGTATTGGAGAGGAACTGGCCTGACGTGTGCCACTGCTCTGACAAAATGCTCAGATCCAGACCCTGACCACGGCTCTTAGCTGCCAGGGTCTGGCTAGGTCTCTAAAGCCCTGGGACTCAGAAATCATTTAGAGGACTCAGTGCAGGGGTGCTTCTTCTTCTTCTTTTTTTGATTTTTTTATTTTTATGGATCAACAAATTGTGGTACATGTACACTATGGAATACTATGCAGCCATAAAGAAAGATGGAGACTTTACCTTCTTCATGTTTACATGGATGGAGCTGGAAAATATTCTTCTTAGCAGTGGTGCTTCTGTGGAATGTCAGGTTACATTGATCACAATGCCTACAGTCTATGAAGTGTCAAAGCTTCACAAAACCAGCAGGAATAGTCACAAGCTTAATTACACTTGAAATGGATAGCAAAAAGTTGCTTATACTTGTGATAAGCCCTTTTACTTTGTCCCCTCCTGTGACCCTATTTCTCCCTCCTGGTATGTGGCTCTTAGCACCTCTGGGCTGAGGATTCCCATGGTGGTGACTAGACCAGGCTCACCTTCTGATCTTTGACTCAGAATAGCTCCAACTGCTGAAGGCCAGTTCCTCCCAAATGTCTTTCTTACATGTCCTAGTCTCTGGGTCCCAAACCAGAATTTTCTGTTCCTTCAGAGGCAGTTTTCCTTCTCACTATTTCTATTCTTAGACAGAGGGGTTGACATTCTAGCAATTTCCCAAACTGAAGAGGTCCCTCTGATCTTGACTTCCCTCTTCGTCCTACTCACATCCAGTTTAGCTACTAGACCCTATGGATTTATCTTTTGCAATATTTCTTGCACCCCTGCATCCTTTCCATTTATACACCCCCCCATATCTAGGCTCTTGGCACATTCTCCCTGGGATGCTTGGGCACACCCCAACCTTCCATCTCCTCTCATGGACCATGGCTGCATTCACTTGCCTAAACTCCACTCTCTGTGGGTTGGCAGTGCCTCCTGTGGCCGCTCTTCCTTAGTTCTTAGGCACAACTGAAAGTTCTAACCTTCTTAGCCAGGCCCTCAAAGCCCTGCGGATTTACTTCCACATAACTCTGTCCATATGGAAGGTGCTATCACACCCTGACTGGGTTCTGCTCGTTCACTGGGTGCACAGTAATTGAGCAGACCCTATTATGGCCAGCCCCTATTCCACTGTCAAACTGTCCTTCACGGGATTCTTCCACTAAGCTTGTCTGGTCCACCTACTCTGTGCTGATCTAAGTCCTATGTTGCCCTTAAGGTTTCTGAATTCATAAGTCTCCGGAACCTTTCCTGGGGATTATTGCTGGTCTCTGATGACTATTAGACCTCTGTTTTCAGATGGAGTGGACACAAACTTTGATTAAAAATATATCTTACGTATAGACACTGTCTGCCCAATTAGAACACAGACTCTTCAGTGTTACAACAGGTGTGGGGAGCCATTAACTTTCCATTCATCAGGTGAGAACAGATTCAAACTAGCACGTGGCTTGTGCTAGTTGTGTGACAGTGGGTCAGTCTCTTAACCTCCCTGTCCTGGGTTCCCATATCCATAGTGGGGATAATAATCGTTACAACCACAGAATGTTAATGAGAAGGTGAGATAAGATAATGCACGTTTAGCGCTGAGCAGCCCTTGGTTAATTGTAACTGTGCCTGCAGTGGCTGCCAGCATGGTTATTACTGCCATTTACCCTGCCCCCGCCTGGTGCAGGCCCTGTGTGCAGTAGTTCTGTGAGTGCTGGGCAGTGGTGATGAGCAGAGTAAATAAAAGCAGCGAAGTCTCTTAGAATACTTGACTTTGACGCATTAGAAAATAAGAAGGCATCTCATTTTCTTTTGTGGGTTTGGCAGTTTATCCTGTGTTCTCTGCGTCAGTATCAGTAGTCTTGATGGCTTGGAATAGCTAAATGTTAGGCCAGTGGGTGGGACTTGCTGATAGGCAGGCATGTGTGTCCATTCTCCATGCATGTGTACGATACCCACACTGACACACAGACCGTGTGTGCACACATTGAGTTCTCACGCATCAGCTTTCATCTCGTGCCACCTATGGTCATCCACTTCCTTAGATGCACATACCTTGATTCACATTCTTCTTTTTCTCTTTACGTTACTCACATAGACAGCTTCTTTTGCTCTCTGTTTCATATGTATGGCTTCAGATCATTGGTTTTTATATCTGTGAAGAATATCAAGGGACTGTTTTCTACTTGACAGAACTACTTTGTGGGAGCAGAGCATTGAAAAGCACACAAAGCAACCCCTGCTTTCAAGGAACTCACAGCTTAGTGCAAGAGCCAGATGGGCAAACAGGCAGCTGTAGTTCAGTGTGAAGACTGCTAGTTTATGTGTATGGACATAGTCCTAAGAGTTCAGATAGATGGACCCTGACCTAGTCAAGGAGTACTTCCTGGAGGAAGTGGCATCAGTGAGGAATTCTGAAAGCCTGAATTTAGAAAGTCTCAAAAGACCACAGTTATAGCAGGTTTACTAAGAACAGAGTCCCCTGGGACACACCTCAAGGACTGAGGGTAGCGGTGATTGCCACGTGTAATCACTTATACCCTACACTGTAGTCATTTATATCCTACACTGCTGCCCACATGGCTCCCTGGTCTTGAAAGCCATGCAGATGTCTTTGAAAGGAACCCACCTGGTCCCTGAGAAAATCCCCAGAGGCTGCCAATGTCTGCATCCTAGTTTCTTCTTCCTAAAGAAGCAGAGTAGTGTTAGGATTTCAGCAAGCTCCTGGAGGGACGGACCCATATCTTTTATTCATCTGTATCAGATATAAAATAGTAAAAGAAAGAGGGGACATTACTACCACTAGTAAGCAGAGACTCTCTGAAGCCAGAGGATAGGGTTTAAGTCCCAGACCCAACCCTTACCAGCTGCATGCTCTGGGGCAATTTCCTGAGTCTTTCTGGGCTCCATTTACCTAACCACACAATGGGAATTCCTATGGTATAAGGATCAAATTAAATCACCTCTTCCTGGGACAGAAATGTCAGCTGACCTGAGCACTATTATGATCATAAGCTTTTCCTAGAGAATTTCCCCTGATATGGGTACAATGTGGGTGCAGGTTTCTACTCTGTTTGTTTATAAATAATTGCATTTTACTACCTGGATGTCTACAGGGGTAGGAGGCTGCTGGCTGCCCAATTGCACTATGAAATCTAATGGCATCCGTGCCACTTGCCCAAACTTCTCTGTGCCCTTCTGCAGGCAGACAGGCAGTACGACATCCCCCCGCAGCACCGACTACCCAAGCAGCCCAAAGAAGGCTTCCTGGTGGAGCAGGTGTTCAGCCCTCACCCCTACCCTGCCTCCCTCAAAGCACACATGAAGAGCAACCCCCTGTACACGGACATGCGGCTGACCGAGCTGGCCGAGGTGAAGCGGGGCCAGCCTTCTTGGACCATCGAGGAGTATGCACGGAATGTGGGCGACAAGGGCAAGCTGACAGCCCTGGACCTGCAGGTGAGCCTTTCATTGTCCCTGGGGTGGGGGTAGCCCAGCCGCGCCCTGGTAAATGCAGGAATGGAGCACCGGAGGCTGAGACCAGCCCCCTCCCTTGTCCTTCTGCCCTGGGTCCCCCCATGAAGTTCTAAACTTTAATAAATCAGAGAGCAGAAAAGAGATTTTTAACAAGGGGATTGTTGTTTTGCCTATTTATAGACATTTAGCAGTAGGGACGCTTTATTTATTTCTTTACTTACTTGTTTGTGTATTGGCCATCTGATTTGCTAACGATGCATTTAAGACTCCGTACCAAGTGCAGATCTTACTATTTGCTCACAAGACCTGAGCCAAACTGCTTAATGAAATACAAGCTAATTTCTCCTTCCATATGTAGCACGTGGGATAAGCATATATGTGGGAGCCAAGCTATGGATTATGTTTCCATACGGAGCAGCCCCAGGTAAGAGCCATCGTCTGAAGCTCTGGGCGTGCAGTTGTGGCTGGAGGGCGCGTTTTCTGTTCACCCTCAGGCAGGGCTGGGTTTTGGCCACAGTTTTATTTTGGTGGGCAGCTCTGCCTGTTCCTGTCCATCCCAGTGAATCTGTGTCTCCACATCACTGTAGAAGCAAAGGAAGCATCTTGTCCCCACCTGTGGGGACAAGCTCTGTGGGCAGCCAGGATGTAACACTGAGGGTGCCAGTCACACCCAGGCCCCAGAATGACTGTGTACTTGTGGGGTCAGCATGTCACGGTTCCCCTGAAATGGTCTTTCTCTAAAACAAGGGGCTATGGGTGGTGCAGTGTTATGGAGAGAAAAAGCTTTGGGTTCTTGCAACATTGGGTTCCTATCCAGGGCTCCTCTGCTGGTTCCTAACCAGGGAGTGTTCACTCTGCCTGTTTTGGGCTCAGTCCCTCCACTTGTTACTTGGGCACGATGTCATGCTTACACAGTCATTGTGGGAGTGGGAAATCATGTAACCAGGATCCCTGGCGTTAAGCAAGCACTGCAGAGGAAGGCACTTTCGGGCTAGCAAATGACACTGAAGTTGGTCAGCTGCACGTGGTGCTAGTCAAGGCAGCCTCTCAGGGCCATGAATAGTACCTGCAAGGCAGGGTTGCTATGACCAGCTTCAGTTTACAAATGAGGAGATCAAGGCAGGAAGGGCAGTGGCTTGTCTTCCACCTCAGACGAATCTAAATTCCTACCGGACCATTGAAAGTAAACCCCACGTGTCTCTCACTGTCACCTCTACACCATTTCATTTCTCTTTTCCTAAGAGTTTAGTGGGGCTGTATATCACACACACAAAAACATGATTTCAGTGACATTTGTTTATCCCAGGCAATTATGAGAAGGGGCAGCTCCTGACAGGGTGTTTGTGGGTACGACAGGGACAGTCTGAGCCCTCCTCACCCCTCACCTCATGCATGTTGTGTCCCCATGTGTGCTGCATGTTCCTGGTCCTTTCAGGCTGCTGCTGCCAGCAAGCAGGCCAGACAAAGGTTTGATTCTTCCCTGTGCAGTTTTGCCATGGGTGTGACACCTTGATCTGGGTTTATTAGAATACAGGAACAGCCAACAGGTTGAAAAGCACCCAGAGGTGTGAATGACTCAACTCAATTGATTATTCCCATGACTAATCAATATTTCACCAATATCATGGAATGACCTTGAAAGAGTCAGATTAACTGAATGAATTATAGACTAAGAAATGTCTTTTTAAAGTTGGGGGGGAGGGAGCTGGGATATTAAGCTCCTATAGATTATGTGTGATTTTAATGTGCCAATGTTTGTAATCGTAAAGATAAAATTATAAAAAATAAAATAGAAATAGATTTATGCCTTACAGAATTTTAGGTGACATTATTTAAAAATGCAAAGGAAAGTGTGTCCAGTTGCATAAAATAGGAGGAAATGGAGAGTTTGGTGGCCCTCTGAGGTCGTCTGCGGTAAGCAGAGCGAGTTCCAAGAGGTTTTGGTGGGGTTGGAAAGGCAGGGTCCTGTTTGCTTTCTTCTCTTAGCAGAGACTGAGATACCACCTAGGGCACCTTCAGTGACTGGGCAATCTTCTTGGGGTCCCTTGCTGCCTGGATATAAACTTAGCATCAGTGGTGCCCACTTGAGGGCACAGAAAAAGATACAGGCCCAGCTGTTATTTACAGTGTTTGGCAGCCTAATTAATAACTGGTACATGCGCCTGTGTCCCTTGAAACCTCAGTATTACCTCCCTGCTACTTGGTGCCATTAAGGCCTGCAGTTATCAAAAAAACTAATTAAAAATAGTTTATTTCATTGGCTGAATCCCAGCTCATAATGAAGTTTATATAGCGATGAAAGAAAGACAATTTCCTTCTATCTGAGCCAGAGGGAACAAGGCACAGGGTCTGATATGTTGTTTACACACTGTTTACTTTCTGAGCCAGCTATGGGAAGGTTGGGAAGAAAAGGAGGTCATTTCAACCATACTGTCCTAAGCCTGTCTGCAAGGCGCCAGGCAAAGAACACTGTGGGTACAGCCTCCAGGGCATATCACCCACTCCTGCAGACCTGCAGACCTGCAGACTAGTCTTCCAGCAAAGTACCCCCATCTTAGGTCCATCTCTCCCTTCTGGAGTGTCCATTACATTGGTGAAGACTTTTCACATCAAGGAGAGCAGACTGGCCCCAAGTGCCTGCAATGGACAGAGCTTTGGTGGTGAGGGGCTATGGTTTGAAGATGTCCTAACAGCCAGAGCTGGACAGCAGCAGAACTGCTCCAGCAGCACTCTGCCTCCAGCAGAGGAAGCCAGAGCAGGAGGGTTTTTTGCAAAGGCTGAAGGGTTGGACAGAGCCCCCCTCCCCACATTAAGGATTTTTCCCACATTGATTATTTCCTTCTTTCCATTACAGATGTTCTGGGTGGCCAAGACTCCCACCTTTCTAGATAGCTTGAAAAATTCAACAACCTTTTTAAAACATGATGCCTTAGTGAGGAAGAGGACTGGGAGATTTTAGTAGTCCCCAAATCCCCTTTCTTTCCTTGTACACTGTTGAATGGCAGGTCCTAGGTAGGACAGGAGCAGCAAACTTGCTCTGTAAAGGGCCAGACAGTAAGTACTGTAGGATTTGGGGCCTGGTCTGTCACAAACGCTCAGCTCTGCTGCTGTAGCTGAGTGGCTAAAGCCCACATGTGTGTGAATGGCATGGCTGTGTGCTGATAAATCGTTATTGCTGGCCACTGAGATTATATTCCATCCAATTTTCACACATCGCAAAATATTTTTCTTCTTTTTACTTTTTTATAAAAGATGAATGAACTATTTTTAGCATAAGGGCTGCGCAAAGACAGGTGGCAGGTCAGATTCGGCTTGCAAGCCACCATTGGCCAAGTCCTACGGTAGAAGACTATTCGCAATAGGATAGTAATGAAGCCTGGGTGGCCTCAGGCAGCTGGTGTACTCAAAGGGGTGATGCACAAGTGTTAAGGCAGGGACCATTTATGGTGGTGAGCAGGGTTGAAGTAGCCAGCAAGAGCCAGGGAAGCACCCAGAGACTGGCATCAGCTGCCATCCTTGGATCCAACAAGCCGAGTGAAGGTAGCTGTTAGTGAAACCCACTGAAACCCAGGCTGTGGGAGCAGCATCTGATGGGATGTGGGCTGCAACCCAACAGGGAGGGGGCTGGGGGAAGCAAATACCTCAAGCTCTCTCCTCCTCTCTCCACCGGTTGAACCCACATGGGAGCCAGAAGGCAGAGGAACCCCCCCTGTGATGTGCTCATAGGGATCATTCCCCTGGTGACAAGGTGGAAAAGACTAGAGAATGGATCTAGACGGATAGGTGGAGAATTCCTTACATGCATGAGAATTATCACCATTCCACCAATAACATGTACATGTGAGTTGTTTTTTTTCTTAGTTTTGAGTTTTGAAGTGTTTGTTTTTTGAGCCCATGCTTGTGTGTGTCTGTGTGTGTCATTTTTTAATGTGTCCTTGTTTATGAGCATCAAACAATTGAAGAAAATCTTTGAAATGGACATTTTGTTTGTGTTTAAAGATTTAGGTGGCCTCACTTGGAATTGCAATGTGTTGTTGCTTTTATATGATGTATTATTAAATGCTTACCATAAAATGAGAACATGGCCTTTCTTCATGGAAATAGATAATAACCATCAACACAGAATAGGATTCATGGGCAGTACAGGTTAAATAATATATTTCTCCTGAAAACAGTTCATGAATCTCGGGGAGACCAGGAAACAAATGTCAGTGGGGACTCTGTCTTTGGGGACACTGCACCAAGCCCAGGGACATCACCACGCAGGCCCAGGGTGGGGACAGGCTATCACAGATCTGTGTACCTTGATTTTGAGCTGCTCAGGCAAATGTTTGAAGTTGGAATATTTTATATTTTGTTTGAACTGCTGATCTTGGAGGTGTCTTTGATTTTCAGTGGATGCTTTTTCTGAGAAAAGAACTGACTTGGAGTGATGGGATGGCCTTGCTTCCAGCAGGTCTGTTTTTAGAGACTGTTGGTAGAGAATATCTCTTAGTAACTTTCCTCGTTTCCCTTGCAGTAGTACCAGCCTGGTTTTGGTTGTATGCCCTTGAAGTTTAGAGTCTTCTCCATTCCAGCTCCATTTTGCTTGCTTCGGGTTCTCCTGCATCAGAACCAACACAGCCTTTGTAGTAAGGGAGGGCCAGTGCAGTCTGAGACGTATGGCACCAGGCAGGTGTGACAGGGCTGGACAGCACAGTCATCTCTTAACTCCCAGCGGCAGACAACTCTCACATGCTTCAGGAGTGACAGTTGTCAGAATGTCTTTTACTTGGTCACAAGTATTCACCATATTTCTAACATCTTTTCTTCACTTTTAGACACAAGAATCTTTAAACCCAAACAACTTAGAATATTGGATGGAAGATATTTATACTCCAGGCTACGATTCATTACTAAAACGTAAAGAAGCTGAATTCAGACGAGCCAAGGTCTGCAAGATTGCTGCTCTGATTGCGGCTGCCACGTGCACTGTCATCCTCGTCATTGTCGTGCCCATCTGCACGATGAAATCATGAGCCCATGAGTGCAGCTCTGTGGATGGCTGGTGACTGCCCATGTCTTCCTCTGCACTTTAAAATATTGCAGCAGTTGTGGCAACAGTTTGTTGAAACAGATGAAGTCCTGGAGGCTTTTCTGCAAATAATAAAGGCAGCCTTCAGAAAGTACATGTTCTAGTGTGAAATCTACCTACCTATGTTAGCTTTGACTTAATTTACTCTGTGCGTTTTTAGAAGTGCAATATCTTTTCCTACCAAAAGAATGTAATGGACTATTGGTAAATACAAAATGAATATTCAAAGCGGAAAAAGAGAAAAGATTAATTGGATTCTTTCCATTGTGGTGATGTTTCATGGCAGGGAATAGGTTATACAGAAGGTATTTAATATGTGCCTCTTTGGGAGAGGCTAAGGGAGTAGGCAGGATGAGAAGAAAGAGGGTGGGTTCTCTTCTCCTTAATGATCTTAGACCATTGCTGGTGAAGGAACAGGGTGTGTATTCATGAAGGATGTTACTACTCTGCCGACTCTTCTCAAGGGCTACTGATTTTTCATTCTTGCCCTTTTTGCCATCAACATGACAGAATATCTGCATCATTGCAGACCTTCACAGAAATATTCTGGACCTTCTTTGTGCCCAGGGTAGGAAGGAACTGGACTACCAAATCAGCCACAGAATGTGCTCTCACTGTGTCATGGGCCAAGGTATTCAGGCCAGGAGACTTTCCTATGCCCAGCCCACAGTGTGGAGAGCTCCTTGTTAATGACCATGACCACTCCAAAGGATCTGTCATTTGTTCTTTGGTGTGTGGCTCTGTTCCTTGATTTTCTGTCTCTTGAAGAGTTTGGAACTTGTCCTTGTGCCTTGAAGAGTAGAGACAATGGCTAAACTTTGACATTATATCTGTTGACCATAGTTTTCCTGCACCAATATCAGCCATTTTCAATGGCTTTAAAAAGATCTGGTACACTTGTTCAATAACATGGTAAGGGCACTGAGGTCTTCTCCACTACCCCAACACTGACTCCAGAGTTTTGAATACTTGTCAGCAGTGCAAAAAATATTATCTATTTAACTGTTTATCTATCTATATGTCTATCTAAATATCTAATTTTCATTTGTTGTCTTCTCTGTTAAATAACTTGAGAGCAAAGTTTCTCCAGTGTACAAGAAGCTGTTGTAATTTCATCAGAGTTCGATACCAGTTTCCACCTGCTGAATGGTGCTTTGACAATAATTGGAAGAGAGACTACTTATCAGCATCTGATTCTAATATATTGTTAGGGGTTGAAGAAAAAAGTGATTGGCAGAAACTAGCTACCTGAAATTTTTTGATAACTAGATGGGATTTAAAAACATTTTTGATTGTAAGAATGATCACTCTGGATGATATAAATTCTTACAAGACAGGTTTGGGAAGCTTCTCAATTCCTAAAGCAATAGGAGTCCAGCATCCATTCTTAAAAAAGTCCAAATAATACTTAGCTTGCTGTGTCTAATTCTATTGTTCACTTTTAAGGAGTAGTCAATAAACTTTATGATGTTAACAAATGAGGGATGGATGTTTTCCTCTGTAGTGCACCTTTACTTTTAGAGGTCTTCACGTTATCTACTTATCTTGTCAGGTCTATGTGGATTTTCAGTTAGGTGACTGAAAAATTAAGCCTCTGTATGGAAAACTGAGGCTTTATAATTAAAAATGAAAAAAAAATATTTCTCTATATTACTGTCTGTTGTCATAATTTTAGTCTTTTGGTGCTGTTTTGGTTTGGGCACATTACATAATGTTGTTTCTTTCACCCTAAGGATGATACTAGATTATCACCCTTGGGAGTTGCCTTTCCACCTCACCTCCTCAACCAATAAGACTCTATATCACATTCTAATTCCACCAGTCTCCTCATTATCATAGATTATTAACCTGCCAGAGCAGAGAGACAGGGAATTCCAACCTCTTGTTCTGTGATTTGCAGAAGAGTGGAGAGGTACTTGCCTAGGATAAGAAAGATCTTGTCAGATCTCACTCTGGCTCCTCCTTTTGACAGATGGGACCATAGGAGCTGTACCAAACCACTTTTGCCACTGCCCTTGGGTGAATCTATTCCATACAGGCCATGTTTGGGCCATGTGCCTAGCTGCCACAGGGACATGACTATCAGCCCCACTGCAAGCATGGAAGTGAAAGAACTCTGAAATTTTCTTCTACCCTTTTCATAGCTGGGGAGATAGAGAAATTCAGTCTTGTTCCAAGTCCAGGGTAGCTTTAAACTTCTGCTCCACATCATTGTCACACAATGGGAACATCCAGTCCTGGTAATACCATAGGAAATGGGATAAGGAAGGCCAAAGGGGAAGTGGTTTTTCTGAAAAGAGGTCATCTTCAGCCTGATATTAGCAAGTCTGGTGTTGAAGTTATGGGTCTTTATCACCACTTGAAGCTAAGGATGCTTGGGGTCTAAGAATAAATAGGAGGTCAAGTTTACAGCTAGATTCCTTTTGGCCATTAATCCTAAGCTTGCTCCAGCCTTTTCTGAGACCCCTGACCCACTCTAGCACTTCTATCCCATCAGTTAGCAGAATAGAGCAAGATAGAGTCTAGTTGGGAGGGAAACATCTATGCATTCCTCTTACATTTGCCTACCATCTCCTGCCGCTGCGAGCTTCCTCCAGCCCACCTGTGGACTGGCCTATCTTCTGTCCCGACTGCCATCTCCCTCCACACTCTGACATCTCTGAAGTATTCCCTGTGCCTGAGTCTAAAATCACTACATGATCAGAATTCACTTTGTTGTTCTTTCATTTAAAAGATAAATAATCAGATATTATTCAAGAGATGATTTTGGAATAAAATGTCCTTAGCCCATCATTAAACTCAGAATCATTTCATCTTCTTTTCTAATCTGAATTTGTTTCGAATACAGCCTTGCAGAAAACCAATAACAACAATCTGGTTCACAGTTTTCAGACATTTCACACCAGTCCTCCCTTCTTCAACCTGCAAATGCCATAAAGTATATCGTACTTACATCATTTGTTACAGCCGGTTACAGATTGTTAGTATTTTAGGGCATGCAGCTATGTGATTGATATCTGCAAGGCTAGTTTGACAGATGTGCTAAAAATCACTGTTCTGACATCTGGGCCATAGTTCTGGTACCTTTATTGGAATCAAGGCTGTGCTGGTTTTGTTCACAATTTATTAAGATAACAGACGCAGCGCCTCATTTGTTGGGTTCTTTTTTTGAGCTCTGCCAACAGCAAATGATTCTATTAAGTGGTATGCAAATTTGTGAATGTTGAGATTCATCATGCTTCATATTATAACCAACCTGCAAGAATATTGTGGTCAGTTGTGTGAATTCCAAATCAATATATACTGTATATTGTACTAGGAAATTTGTATTTAAAGGCAAAGATATAATTGTTGGTATAACTGGGGGAAGGGGTATTAGGTATTTATTTATTAACAATGAGAAATGCAACAAATTTCATTATTTATGCCTTATGAATAAAAGAGTGTGGAATGTCAGGTGAAGTTTTATGTGCAAGAGCCTAAAGGAAAGGTTATTCTGGAGGCAGGGACTGTGTCTTTTCTATGTTTGTTCTGTACAGCTCTCAGCACACTCTTGGTGCTTGATAAATGTTATATGATACCAATAACTAAGCACATTTTTAGATCTTTTTTCAAATGGCTTGTGCAAAATTTGGTTAACGTACAATGGTTGGTTTGAAGCTATCATGTAAAATTTGCCTCTCTAAATATAATCAAAAATAAACTGAAAAATATAAAATACCTTGCAGTGAGGCTTTATTTTTGGCATAAATCATAATCGTTCACAATGCACACATTGTAAGTGTCCAGCTTGATGATTTTTCATAAATTGGACATCTCCATGTAATCAGCACTTAGAGAAAACAACCCTCAGAAAATTCACACACCCCAGAAGCCTCCCTTATGCCCTCTTCTAGTTAAAATCCTGCAAAGAAAAACCATCATCTTGACTTCTAAAGTCCTGTCAAGCTTTGCCTGCTTTTCAGCTCTATGCAAATGTCCTCTTTCATGTCTGCCTTCTATCATTCCCCATGACCTCTGTGAGAGATGTCCACATGGTTATGTGTGGCTGTAGTTTTCTCATTCTCATTTCACTAACCCATGTGAATATACCACAACTTATTTATGCATTTTACCATTGAGTGGACATTCGGGCAGTTTCTCGTTTGTAGCTATGCTCCTGCTGAATATTCTTGCATAGGTCTCCCAGTGAATGTATGTGTGCATTTTTGTACACAGGAGTGAAACTGCTGAGTCATGAGATGAAGTCAGAGTATGAGGTCCATACTCTGCCTAAGCAGATACTCCCACCATATTTTTAAACACGGTTCTACCAATATACACTCTCATCAGCGGCACATATGGAGATTGCATTTTCTCCCCATCCTACTCAATAATTAATATTGTCTGTCCTTCATTCAGCCATTCTGCTGGGTGTGTAGTGGTATCCCATTGTGTTTTTAATTTGCATTTCCCTGATGATTAGTGAATGAGATTTCCTACCTTTTTGTATGTTATATTTTATTGGACATTTGGACATCCTATTTGTGAAGTGTTTGTTTATATTTTTGCCCAGTTTCATCTAGAGCCATTTGTGTTTTTCTTACTGATTTGTATGAATTCTTCATCTATTATGGAAATGAGTTCTTTGCCAGACATACATTTCAAATATTATTTTCTATTCTGTGAGTTGTATCTTTTACTGTATTGATGGTGCCTTTTTTGATGAATGGAAGTTCTAAATTTTAGAACTAAATTCTAATTTTAGTTTAGAAATTTATCATTTTCTTCTATGATGATTGAGAATGTGGGTTCTATTTAAGAAATATTTATACATGTGCATTTTTCCATATTTTCTTCTAGAAGCTTTATCGATTTATTTTCATAGTTAATCCTGTATTCCTCCTGAAATTGACATTTGTACCTGGTATGAAGTGGATCTTATTACAGAGATCATCCAAAAGGTTCTTGTATGTGTTTATGGCTTTCAGGCTTTTTATTCTGCTCCTTTAGTCTATTCATCTTTTCTTATATAAGAACATGAACATAAGTTTTCCATCCCGGATATATCAAGGCATTCCCCAACTATGAGGAATATGAATAATAGCTGACCTGAGCAGAAGCCTTGGTGCATTTCTTGCTTGCAAAATCATAGCATGGAGGATGGTGATGAGAGAATGCATCTAGCTCCTTTTATTCCTTCTACCACTCACAGATGTCACTGGCTTCCCTTCTTGTCGTTAAAGAAAAGTGATTACTTTAAGCATGAGTCACAGCACATTGCAAAAAGCAATTAATGTCTTAACACCTCAACACAGCAAGAAGTCTCTGACAGGGTCTTGTAGAACGTTAAGGTAACTGTACAATGTTAGGTATAAGAATGCTTACAAAGTTTCACAATAAAATATTAATTTAGACCCACAAATCCAAAGCTTGCATTGAGCTGGGCTGGTCCTAGATTGGATTTTGCCTAAGTGCTCGGAAAAAAGTGAATTAAGAAAATAATGTGTAAGTAATCTTGTAGGAAAAAATGTTTATCCCCCGCCCCAAGAGAACAAATCAATATGCAATATACTGTTGTAAGGCATTTTAATCTATCATTAATTTAGCTTCCTTCCCCCAAGTACTAGCAAAAATCAATACATGGTTAACTTACTTTACATTATTGAGTGTACTTTTTAAAAAACGCATACACTATATCCTAGTGCTCTAGAATTCAGGTTTTGGGCTAGCTCCCGCTGACTTCCTCCATAGTTAGCCTAAATCATTAAGGTACATGGATTTGTTTGTATCTTCATTAGTCTTTGTGATGCAACGGAGAGTACAAGGCACACAGGACCTCACAGAAGTGATGCTACATTCCAGGAAAAACAGATCAGCATGTGAAAACAGGAAGAAGGCATCTGAGTTTCTGGCTGGACCCAGGCCCTGCATTTCAACCCTTGCAACACTGCTCCTTACAAACATTGCCACTTTACTGACTTCAAATCAACTTTGACTCGTAGCAGTTTGTAAAAATTCCTGAAAGATTCATTAAATCCTGGACACAAACTATTGTTAGAAATCAGCAGTGCAAGTGTGGTTAATTGCAAATACAGTTTCATTTGTCAAGGAGAGCACCTAATAAACGATCCCTGATAAGTCACTGAGTAGGCATCCTGTTAACAGAAGAAATGTACATGGTATTTTCATGGTTACTCAGTCGTGGTCACACATTTTAATGGTTCTTGTACAATTGCAGTCCCAGTGAAGGAGCCTTGCCCAGCTCGCTTTCCCTGGACCAATGCTGATCTGGATGCCTCCGCCACTCTAAATAAGCATTTTGGCACTTTATTATTAAAGTTCAGTTTTACCATCGGCAATATATATGTGACCTATACACTTCTTTCTAATTCAACCCTTTCCTTACCCTTTGGTTTATTCATTATTTATTTAGTCAAGGATATTTATTGAGCAATTAGAATATGCAAGGTGGTTTGATGCTGACATAGTGTTACCTGCTGTGTCCCCAGAGCTGAGAATGCCTTATACGTACCAGATGCTTAACGAACACTAGGGTTTTTTGTTTTGTCTTTTCTTTGTTTTGAGAAAGAGTTGCACTCTGTGCCTTGGGTAGAGTGCTATGGCATCATAGCTCACAGCAATTTCAAGCTCCTGGGCTCTAGGGATCCTCCAGCCTCAGCCTCCCAAGTAGCTGGGACTACAGGTATGTGCCACTACACCCACCTATTTTTTCTATTTTTAGTAGAGACAGGGTGTTGCTCTTGCTCAGGATGATCTCAAAGTCCTGAGCTCAAGCAGTTCATCTGCTTCGGCCTCCCAGAGTGCTAGAATTACAAGTGTGAGCCACCATGCCTAGCCAATAAACATTTGTTGAATGAATAAAAGTCTTAGATCTGCTGTCGTGGAACTTCCAATCTAATGAGTGTACAGATAATAATCCTGTAAGTGAATAAATACTATGATTTCAACCAGCAATAAGTGCAATGTAGGAAAGGAAAGGGAAAACTGAGGGAGAGATCAACTCAGAGAGGAGCAAAGGAACTGCTTGAGTTAGGGCAGCCAAGGGAGGCTTCTTGGAGGCGGTGGCATGCAGACAGCCAAGAGAGAGAATTTCGGGCAGAGAAAATTTGTATTTCAAAGGTCCAGGATCAGCGAGGCCCCAGACAGCAAAGTGTCAGAATACAAAAAATAAAAGACATGGTTAATACAAAGCCAGGCAGTCACTTCTAGAACTTTTCTGTCCTGGAAAACCATTTTTGCCCTGGAGGTGGTTATGAAGCTGCCTGGGATGGGGTGTACTGCACGGACCATATTGGTTCTGTTTGATTTTGTCAGGCCTTTCCCTGTGGGTCATTTATTTCCTCTGCACATTAGCCTGTTGAGTCAGGATTTTTTTTTTTTTCCTGAGACAGGAGCCTCAAGCTGTCCCCCTGCGTAGAGTGCTGTGGCATCACCCCAGCAACTTCCAACTCCTGGGCTCAAGTGAGTCTCCTTCCTCAGCTTCCTGAGTAGCTGGGACCACAGGCACCTGCCACAACGCCCAGCTATTTTTTGGTTGTAGGCATCATCGTTGTTTGGCGGGCCCAGGCTGGATTCGAACCCACCCCCTTGGGTGTACGTGGCTGGCGCCTCAGCCACTTGAGCCACAGGCGCTGAGCCAAGTCAGGATTATTAATGTTGACCAAAGAAACCAAAGACATGAGTCCTGCCCCAGCCAGGCTTGGGGAACCTGTGGCCTTCCAGATTCCCAAGGGCAGCCCCTCAATGGAATTTAAACTTCATAGGACAAATTTCTTTATTAAGCTTTAGGCAAAACAGCCAAGACCTAAACTCATATTGAGTGAGCCCAGGTATTCTAACTTGAAATTGTAAGCAGAGCTTGGACTGGGGTTTCAACTGGAGGAAGGCTTACTTATCTAGGGCTCAGACAGAACCACTCACGTGGATTTACACCAGAAATATAAATCATTTGGCCTAATCCAGCACACTCAGTTCAGTGAGGAGCACATGACAGCCAAGCGCCCAGGAAACAGAGACAAGACAGTTCACAGGAAGACGTGGAGTGGGAACGGGGTTTAGAATTAGACAGACACAGGGTTGATTACTGAATGTGCCACTCTGCTTAAGCTTGAGCAAGTTTTAGCCTCTCAGGCTTTCTGCAAATGGAAATAATAACCTCAATCTCACAAGGTTTTGAGGTGATTAAATGTAAATCCATATACAAAGCCCGTGATTCATAATAATTAACAAATGAGCCCAGAAAGGCAGAGAGATGGGAGGTGAGGGTTAAGTTGGAAACCAATGGTCAGAATCACCAGATAGCCACAGTCCCAAAGGCTGCCAGGTCAGTGAATGACTCACCTGAGGGTTTAATATGAATGTCTTGAGGTTACAAAACCCCACAGCAGGAGCCCAGTGCCCACAAAGAAAGCAGAAAGCAAAGAGTCTGCTAGGAAATGATTAGATATTTGCTGTAGGAACTCTAAATAGACTTTCAGGGATTTAACACAAGGGCTTAGGAGTATCCACAAGAGAGAGAAGGGCTCTGGCATTAGGATTCCGTCACCAGGAGGCAGAAAAGAAGATAGAGAACTGATCAGAAGGTGAAAATCTTGTCTGGAGTGTGCATACCAAGGGCAGAATGGGATACTGATTTGCCGAACCATTCACTCAGCCCTGGATCATTCATTCACCTGTCCATTCAAACAAGGCCTCCTAAGCACCTACTATTAATTCTGGTGATCCGAGAATGATAGGGCAAACACAATTTCTATCCCCAGGGAGCTCAGAGTCAGCCATAAGAGGCAGATGTGTAATTCAATGATCACAGCATTATGAGAGGTGGCTGCAGGCTGTCTGGGAGACAAGAGGGTTAAGTAACTCTGGAGAATCCAGAAAAGTTTCAGAGAATAGATGGCATTTATATCTGTTTCTTGCAGAATGAATGAGTTCACCAAGAAGAGAAAATAAGAAAGCTATTTCTTTTCTTTTTTTTTGAGACAGAATTTCATTATGTCACCCTCAGTAGAGTGCCATGGCTTCACAGCTCACAGCAACCTCAAACTTTTGGGCTTAAGTGATTCTCTTGCCTCAGCCTTCCAGTAGCTGGGACTACAGGTGTTCACCACAACATCCAGCTATTTTTTTTGCTACAGTTGTCATTGTTGTTTAGCTGGCCCTGGCCGAGTTCAAACCTGCCAGCCTCAGTGTATGTAGCTGGTGCAATAACCACTGGCACCAAGCGAGGAAGCTATTTCAAACAGAGAAAACATTGTGGGCTAGTGGGCTAGTATATGGAGATTCATAAAAGGAAGGTAGGTACATTTTTGGAGGATGGTTCTCTGTGGCTGCACTACAGAGCTTTATGAGTGGAGTGGAAATAGTGGAATGTCATTGCCCCCATTTTACTGCCTAAGAAACCCAGGCTTATAGGCCGAGTGACTTGCCCAGGGTTGAACAAGGCATAGTCAAGAAGTAGAAAGGAGAGTTGAGCCGCTGTTCCTTGTCTCTAGCGTCCATATTTCTATTCTAGCACACTTTTTTTCTGTAAAGTGTCCTTTAACAATATGTAAGTCAGTGTTTTGTAACTTAGAGTAATTTTCCTATGCCACTTCAGCATAGACAATTTATTTGCAGATAATAGAGTCAAGATTTAGATGCAATAATGGGTAAATTTAGGTATATAAAGGAGGTACTTTATACCTCTAAGAAAAGAATGGATTGTTTAGTAAATTGGGTTAGCACAATTGGCTAACCTTTTGTGAAAAGCTAAACTAATGTCCACATCTTTCACCAAAATAAATTCTACATAGCCTAAAGAATTTAATGCTAAAAAATATGAAACAATCAAGGTACTGGCAGAAACTCTAAGTAAATATAAAGGCTTTTTCTGTGCATGACACCAAGGAAATTATAAAGAAACCTTTGATAAATCTGCCTGCCTGTATAAATGAGTTGGCATCTGCTTGCAGCCAAGTCAGAGACACTGGCACTGGACTTGCTCTCCCATGGTAAAACCCTAGAAAACTGAACAAAATGTAGGAAATAAATGAAATGATTATTTTCAGACATTATAAGCACTCAGGTCACCCTGACTTTCCACCTAGAACACTTTCTGTACCAAGATGGGGAAAGGGGGAGCCCAGCAGAGATGGTAGTTATGTGGAGTTGAGGGCAGAGAGATCAGAGTTCATAGAGACCTGGATAGCTGGACATCGGACTGAGCACTGGAGGGGAGAGAACTATACAGTTAAGGTCCATTGAGTCTGCATACATGTCCTTTTGAGTCTTTGGTTGAATTCTAACTAGCACATCACATTAAATGTAAATTATGTAAACAGTCCAGTTAAAAGGTAGAGATTGTCTAACTAGACAAAAAGCAAGACCCAACTCTATTGTGTCTACAAGCAATTCATTTTAAATATAAAGATACAGGTTAAAAGCAGAAAGACAGAAGAGAATTCCTGTGAGCGTTAGTTATAAGGGAGCTGAAGTGTCTACATTAACAGCAACTTCTAAGAAAGGAATATTACCAGAAACAGAAAAGGGTATTTCATAACAATGAAAGTACATGCTTCAAGAATTCATAGGGATTCTAAATGTGCATCTATCTAACTATAGGTCTTCAATACTCTTGAAGCAAAACTAATTGAACTGAAAAAATTACACTGTTCAAATCTTCTGTTTTCTTACTGATTTTTCCTTTGTTTATTCTAACAAGGAGATGTGCTAAAGCCTTCTGCTATAAGCATGCATCTTTTCATTTCTCTTTTAAAATTTTATTTCTGTCCATTTTTATTTTATATAGTCTGTGGATATATCATCACATGCACACAATTTATTATCGTTACAACTTATTTCTTGGTGATCTGACCCATTTTCATTGTGAAAAATTTACCTTAATCTCTAGTCCTGCTTCTTTTTTTAAAATCCACTCGGTCTGATTTTAGTCAACTTGCACCAGGCTTTCTTTTACTGTTTGCATAGCAAATCTTTTGTCCATTTCTTTTCTTTTAATGTTTTTGTTCCTTATATTTAAAATGTCTCATAACACAGCTAAAAGTGGATATTTCTTTTTTGAAACTTTTGACATTCTTTCATTTTAATTTACTTTAAATACGATTGCTTATTGATTTGGGGCTATACCTGCCATTTGCGATCTATTTTTCTCTACTTATTCTATGCTGTCCCTTTTCTATTCTTTTTCCTACCCTTGCTATAATTATCTTTTATTATGTCATGTTAACCCCAACTAGTTTGATAGTTATCCTTTTTTTTAAGAACCCCCCCAATGTTATTTTAGTGATAGCTTTACATGCACAAATAGCCTGCAATATACACTATTGTCTTATTCCGACTAACATAAATTAGCACATTTACCTCCTCTCTGATAATGCAGGGATCTTAAAACTCTTTAACTCCATTAATCTACCTCTCAGCTTATGCCCTATTGTTGTTTTGTTTTGTTTTTTTTTTTTTTTTTTGAGACAGAGCCTCAAGCTGTCCCCTTGGGTAGAGTGCCATGGCTTCACTGCTCACAGCAACCTCCAACTCCTGGGCTCAAGCGAGTCTCCTGCCTCAGCCTCCCAAGTAGCTGGGACCACAGGTGCCCACCACAACACCCGGCTATTTTTTGGTTGCAGCCATTATTGTTATTTGGCGGGCCTGGGCTGGATTTGAACCCGCCAGCTCAGGTGTACGTGGCTGGCGCCTTAGCCGCTTGAGCCACAGGTGCCGAGCCGTTGTTTTGTATTTTTAACTGCAAAATATTATATTATTGTTTTATAGAGTAAACAATTTAGATTACCTACATATGTACTACTCTCATAGCTCTTCATTTTTTCTTATAGCTCCAAACTTCCATTTGGGATTTATTTCCTTATGCCTAAAGAATTTCTTTTAATATTTATTTTAATATAAATCCATGGGTAATGAATTCTCTTATTTCTTGCTTGTCTAAAAATGTCTTTATTTTAATTTCATTATAACAGAAATATTTTTCAGGTTAAGAATTCTATGGCTTGGTGCCCATAGCTCAGTGGCTAGGGTGCCAGCCATGTATACTTGGGCTGTTGAGTTCGAACCCAGTCTGTGCCTGCTAGACAACAATGACAATTACAACAAAAAAAATAGCTGGGCATTGTGGTGGGTTCCTGTAGTCCCAGCTACTTGGGAGGCTGAAGCAAAGAGAACAACTTAAGCCTAAGAGTTTGAGGTTGCTGTGAGCTCTGATGCCACGGCACTCTATCAAAGGCAACATAGTGAGACTCTGTCTCAAAAAAAAAATCCAATTTTCTATTATTATAGTGACATGATCCCATTGTATTCTGGCTTCCAGGAATCCTGTCCTATTGTTACACTGGTTGCAATGTAGTCTATTTGTCTTTGGTGTTCAGCAGTTTTACGATAATGATTCTTAACCATGTTTTGGTAACCAGCACCTGAGATGCTCCCTAGTCTGCCCCACCTCCCGGTGTAGGTGCTTCTGTGTAGTTCTCCTCTATGCTGTGCTGGCTTTGGTATGAAGGACTGCTTTAATTTGGCAAAAGTAATGATATGCCACTGCTAAGATTAGGGTATAAAAGATACCAGGGCTTCAATCTTGGTTCCTTTCTTTCTTAGATCACTTGTTCCAACTTCCAACTGCCATGTTCATGACAGGAAAGGAATTGAGGCCTTCTGCTAATTGCCACATGAGAGAGTTTGGGAGCAGACCTTCCGCATCTATAGCATCTGTCAATTCTTCAGGTAACTGCAGCCCTGGCCAACAACTTGGCTCCAACCATGCTCAGCCAGAAGGTTCCACCACACATTCTTAAATTTCTTTTACTTAAAAATGATGTGAGATAGGATGTTTGGGATTTTAAACTTCTAAGGTTTTGGTAATCTGTTATAAGGCAGTTAGAAAATTAATCCAAAGTTTTGGTTGATTTTTTTTTTTGTATTTATCCTGCTTCAGTATTAGAACAATCTTGAACATTGACTCATAAAAGTTACTTCTGCCTCAATCTCTCTCTCTTTGTCTGAAACTCAAATTATACATCTTTTCACTGTGTCCCATGTATTTCTTGTGTATTTTTTCATCCTCTTGTGTCTTCTTTTTTCACCTGTATACATTTTCTTCTGACCTGCTTTATGCTCATCCTCCTTTCTGTTGTGTCCAATCTGATTTTAAACTCATACATTGACTTCCTAGTTTGAATTATTGTATTTTCAGACCTATAATTTTTGTCTGATTTCTTTTCTATATTTTCCATTGTGTTACCAAAAATTCTTCATATTATTATTTTATTTCCCAACTATATTAACTGTGACCATCATAAAGTCTGTGATTAATAAATCTATCTGGATATCCTATCAGCTTTCTTTTATTGACTTTTTGTCATGGGTTTTAAGAAACTCTTAACTTTGTATAGCATTTCTATTTATGAGTAAATGCTGGCTATATATAAAATTATAATGGTAATTATAAGCTCTGAACAAAATTGTCTTCCTGCAATTTTCTCATTCTTCTGGTAACCAAGTAGGTGAGGGGAAGATCCCTTTAAACTAATTGAAGGTTGATTTTATTCACAGATGGCTTTAAGCCTCATGATGGCTGGTCAAGTCTCAGTTCATTCTCCTTAATGTAGCCTTTCATGGACCTAACAGAGAGTCCATACTGATTACCTTGGCTCATCCTCCTTAGTAAGCTCTGATGTATAATATTAGTTCCTCCTGTCCTATGAAACTCCTGAAAAACTCCACTCATTCTCTAAAAGCTTCTTGGCTGCTAATTTTGCTTTTGGATTCTTCACCTGCCTTAGTGATGAAATTGGTCTCTGGTGCTGGGCTTGTCTCTCTTGCTTTCTTTCCTTTTCCTAATATTGCCCTAGTAAGTTCTCAGTGGGTAGATTTACGATACCTTCAAATATATTTTTGATCTACTTTTGTAATTGTTATTCACGAATGGATAAACTTATAACAAGCCAATTTCACATTGTTAGAAATAGAATTCCTTTAGCTTAAATTAAATGTTTAAATAGTATCACCTCTTTAAATCTTATTATCACTTGAACATTATTATTATCATTATTATTTGAGACAGAGTGTCATTATGTCACCCTAGGCAGAGTGCTGTGCTGTCACAGCTCATAGCAACATCCAACTCTTAGGCTTAAGCAATTCTCTTGCCTCAGCCTCCCAAGTAGCTGGAACTACAGGCGACTGCCACAACACCTGGCTATTTTTTTTTTTTTTTTGTTGTAGTTGTCATTGCTGTTTGGCAGGCCTGGGCTGGATTTGAACCTGCCAGCTCTGGTGTATGTGGCTGGCACCCTAGCCACTGGGCTACAGGCACTGAGCCTGAACATTATTTTTTGAAACTTATTTCTTGAAATTGACTTAAATGAAATCATATAGTATGCATTGTGTGTGTGTGCCTGGTCCTTTTCATCAATAGTATGTTTATGAGACTATTTATATTATATATAGTTGTAGTTTGCTTATTATCATTACTGTACTACAGTCTTTTCTGTGAATACATTTCTATTTATTCCACTGTTTATGGGCATGTGGGTAATTTACAATATGAGGCTTTTACAAATAATGATGCTATGAAAAGTATTGTGTAACAGCTCTCCAAAGATAAATAGATGAAAAATTAGCACAGGAAAAGCATCATTTATCATCAGGTAATTGCAAATTAAACCAACAGTGAGACATCACTACATATCTATTAGAATGGCTAAAATTCAAAACATTGATAATAGCAGATAATGGCTGTGTCACAGGGCAACAGGGACTTCTGTTCATTTCTCCTGGGAATGAAGAATGATGCAGCCGCTTTGGAATATAGTTTCATAGTCTCTTGTAAAGCATAACATAGTCTTAACATATGATCCAGCAATTGTGTTCCCAGGTATTTACTCAGTTGAGTTGAAAATTTATGTCTACATACAAATTAGCACACAAATGTTTATACTGACATTATCATTACTGACATTTTTACTATAATTGCCAAAAATTAGAAGTAACCAACATCTCTGTCAATAGGTGAATGGATAAACAAGCTATGGTACATCCATACAATGAAATAATATTGAACAAGAAAAAAAAATTGTGAACCATCAAGCTAGGAAAAGACATGGAGGAACCTTAAATGCTTTGAGGAGGATGTCACTTCACTTCTGCTGTTTTCCTCCCAATAACTCATAACTGCAATTTTATCATGAAAATATTGCACAGATTTAAGTAGTGGAACATCCTACAACGTACCTGACCCTGTACTCCTCAAAATTGTCAAGGTTATCAAACTTAAGAGAGGCCAAAAAAAAAAAAATTACCACAGGCAAGACGTAGGGGTCCTCAAACTTTTTCAATAGGGGGCCAGTTTACTGTCCCTCAGACCATTGGAGGGCCAGACTACAGGCCCCGGGACAAGTCGGTTGCTAAGCAGGACAGGCAATGGCGGCAAAAACACCCACAGGGCCAGATAAATGTCCTAGGCGGGTGCATGTGGCCCACGGGCTGTAGTTTGAGGATACCTGGGAAAGAGGAACCTAAAGAGAAACAATGACTACGTGTAATGTGGTGTTATGGATGAAATCCTGGAACAGAAAAGGAGCGTTAGGGAAAAACTAAGGAAAGCAAATGAACCATGGACCTTAGTTAATAATAATGTAGAAATACTGGTTTAATGAACCCATAAACCCATTAGGTTGCCTTTCTCCCATGACAAAGATGAGGTGGCCTAGTTCCTATTAAAGAGTAACTCCACCAACCAAAGCTCTGCATCTTAGACCTCCCTTTTGTTCAAGGACTTTGATACTGACATCATCCTCTTTTTCTCCTGCATTGTTAATTTCCCATACTCTCCTAGGTTATTCTAATTAATAGGCATACATTCTCTAGTATCTCCTATTCTAAAAAGTACCACATAATCCCCCTTGACTTATATTTCTCCAGCTGCTGCCCCATTGCTCTGCTTCATTCAAAGTGACTATTGGAAACAATTATGGGTACTCGCTGACTCTTCCCCAGCCCCTCATCTCTCCGCAAAATGCTCCATTGGTCCCCATAATTATACCAAATGTCTCTTTTCAAGGTTCCCCTTGACTTCCAAGTTGCTCAAGGTCGTGGTACCATCTCTGTTTTTATTTAACTCAACCATGCAAGAATGTTTAACACATCTGCCCTTATTCCAACTTTCCCCTTTTCTCACTGGCCTTTTCTTTTGTTTCACTTTTTTTCTCCTTTCCAAACTCCTGTTCTTCTGTACTGTCTCTATTTTCCCATGCTCCAGCCTGATACCGGGCCTCCTTCTTTTTTCCATATACAAGGTTTCCTTAAAGAGTACCATCCTGGACCTTGGCCTAAAATACCATCTGTATACTGGCAGACCTCATATTTGTATCTTCCCACCTCATTTCTTTTCTGACATATGCAAGTGCCTACTTGATGTCTACCTGGGTTATCTAACAGACACCTTAAATGTATTATGTTTGAGATAGAAATCTTAAGTCATCCTCCTCTAAATTCTTTCCTAATTTTCACCTCCCAGTTAGATATATCACCAATTCTCAAAGTCAGGGGGGCATTCTTGCTTCCTCCTTCCCCTCATTCCACATATCCAATCTGTCATTCATCCTAGTGATTCTATTTGAATATACATTCTGCCTATGATGCATCTTATATCTCCATTGCTGCCACCACCATTTTCCACCTAAATTGGCAACATTGCAGCAACATTCTCTCTGATGTCTCTGAGTTTCCTTTGATCCTACAGTTTATTTTCCACCCAGAAAACAAAGAGGTTGACCTACTCTGATGAAATCCAGTGATGCCACCCTTCAGTGGCTCCCCATTACGTTAGACTGGGGTCTACAGAGTCTGGCTCTCTGACTACCTTTTCTATTACTGTCAGCTCCTTCACTAAGCTCTAGGCCAGTCATTTTCAACTGGTATGCTGGGCACACTGGTGTGCTATGAAAGGATCTCAGCTGTGCCCCGCACAGTTTTAAAGATAATTAATTAAATTATTTTTTAAAGAAGTTCAAAGCATATTTTCCTTTTTTTAACTCTTTTTTTAAATCAACATAAATTAAACGTGCCATGGAAGTGTACCTTGAGATAAAAAAAATGTTGAAAAACACTGCCCTAGGGCTTCTGACATTCTCTCCATTGTTCAAACACAGCAAACTTCTTCCTCCTTAGAATATTCACTTTTTGTTTTCTTTGAGACAAAGTCTTACTTTGTCATCTAAGGAGAGTGCCATGACATTATACCTCATAGCAGACTCAAACTCTTGGGCTCAAGTGATCCTCTTACCTCAGCCTCCCAAGTAGCTAGGACTGCAGGCACCCACCACAAAGCTTGGCTATTTTTAGAGACAGGGTCTTGGTCTTGCTCAGGCTGGTCTCCAACTCCTGAGCTCAAGCAATCTACCTACCTTGGCCTCCCAGAGTGCTGGGATTACAGGCTTGAGCCACTATGCCTGGCCTAGGACATTCACTTTTGCTGTTTGCTAGGCCAGGAATGTTCTTCTCCCTCTCTGAACTCCATTTGCCCAGACACTTTCTATCCCATCACTTGTTTTAGTTGATTTGCAGAATGTGTTATGTGGAGTTAATTATTGTTATTTTTTATGCTAGAATGGAATCTCCATATGGGCTACAGCACCCAGAACAGAACTAAGCCCAGAGGACTTAAATGAATATTTGTCGAAAGAACCAATGGGGTTGCTGCTTAATATTTTTCTTAAAGGTGAAAGCTAGTACATGTTACTTGAGAGAAATGTTACCTACCATAAAAAATAATGCTATAAATGTAGGGTTGGAATGCTGAGTGATCTTATTAAGACCTATAAGTGAGGCTTGGTGCCTGTGGCTCAAGCCACTAAGGCGCCAGCCATATACACCTGAGTTGGCAGGTTCGAATCCAGCCCGGGCCCGCCAAACAACAATGATGGCTGCAACCAAAAAATAACTGGGCGTTGTGACGGGCACCTGTAGTCCCAGCTACTTGGGAGGCAGAGGCAGAAGAATCGCTTGAGCCCAGGAGTTGGAGGTTGTTGTGAGCTGTGATGCCATGGTACTCTGCCCAGGGTGACAGCTTGAGCCTCTGTCTCAAAAAAAAAAAAGAAAAAAAAAGACCTATAAGTGAACTTCTGTAAATTAACTAAAACATTCTCCATGTGTAATTAAGAAAAGCATAAAACAAGTTTTTCAAAAATGAAACATATAGTCTTTTACATAAATAGAGCAATACAAAATCTAGAAAAGACTTTTATATTGTTTAAATAGTTTCCTCTGTATTTTCAAGGGTAATGATTTAGTTTCTAGGTGGTGTCTTAGGGTTGAGTTCTCTAGGAAACAGACAAAAGGATAAAGATTTGTTGCAGAAGTTTATGGGGAGTGCCCTCAGGATCAGCAGGCTGGAGGGGAAGGTGTGGGACTGAGCAAGAGGGGACTGAATGTCTGGGCAGTTGCAACAGAGGCTTCAGCCACTCTCAAGGGGATTTATGGAGGTGCTGCCCCCATAACTTTTCAGGAAGAGGCTTTCTTCCCCTGAGTGCAATTCCCAGAGAGCAGCTCACCTGAGAGCCATCAGCCACCAACAATCCTAGCAGCTAAGTGATTGCCATTTCAGGGATGAAGAGACTCTGGATAGCAGCCCACAATATCAGGTATAAGAGGCTGTGTGAGCTTCACCTAGGAATTTGTTAGAGATGCAAATTTTGGGGTCCTGTCCAAAGCATATTCTGGGAGTGAGTTTTCATAATCTGTACTTTTACTAAGTCTCCTCAAATGATGCTGATGCACACTCATCAGGAATGGTAACCACTAAGCTAGAGGTTCTGTCACCTCAGGGAATATGAGGACCCATGCTGCTTCTCATTCAGTATGATGTCACTTGCAAATTGATGTATTTTTCCTTTCTCTGATCCAAATGTAAAACTGTCTTTGTTCTTGAGTACCTCAGCCATATATAGAGTTAATTTGTAATGAGAATTAAAAAGTAGCAAAAGGGAATGAATTGGTTTTCCTGGGGTCCAACAGTCTCAAAGACAGAAAAGTAATCAAAGGGATCAAAAGAAGAGTCATTAACGTGTGTAGGAAATGAATTTCTGTAGGTGTAGATACACAAAGAATGCCGAAATTGTGGGAAGAAATTGTGGGGAAATTCCCTTCTGCCTGTAGGTGGTGCTGTTAACTCAAGACAGCTTTGTTGGGCATCACAGGGGGGTGGGAGAGCATCCCGTGTGAAGCATACTGCTTATCAGATATTCATAACTTAGGGAATATTTAAATTTAAATCCAGAGAAATTTGGGCTATGTAGCATGTAGCATGATATTATTTTTGTCACTAAAGCATCCAAGCTGTACTGTTATTTGAGTCTTTCCTTCTTTTTTCTCTCCAAATTCTAAGAAAATTAATTTAATCTTCACACCTACAATTTTACATTATTAAGATAATATTTTAACACTATAGTAGTAAATACTTAGCATTTGTGAACCATTTAAAAGTTTTAACAGTCATATTGTTAAGAAAGCCAAGTATATGAATTGTGATGCTACAATTTGTAAAAAACAGAGGAATAAAAGAGACTATTTAATTGTATTGTTTTATATATATACCTAAAACATCTCTAGAATGATATCCCTCTTTGTAGAGGAATAGGAATTGAAGGATGGGAAATATAGTAGGTGGAATGGTTTTCAATGTGTATCTTTTTATACTTTTGAAGCTTGAACTATGTGAATATATTAACTATTCAAAAATATTTTTACATTTTTTTTTAGGAAAAATTTCAGGGTGCTTTAATGTAGCTTCAAGAATGATGAGAAATAAGAATTGCCATTCTCATTTACAAAGGAATAGGGACTTAGTATATAGAAGAGTTGGAACTGAATAGTAGGCTTCTCCATTCTGAGACAGTGCTTTTATTTATTTCTACCTAAATCTGAAATTTCTGTGCTTGGCGCCTGTGGCTCAAGCAGCTAAGGCACCAGTCACATACACCTGAGCTGGCAGGTTTGAATCCAGCCCGGGCCCACCAAACAATGATGGCTGCAACCAAAACATGGCCGGGTGTTGTGGCAGGTACCTGTAATCCCAGCTACTTGGGAGGTGGAGGCAGGAGACTCACTTGAGCCCAGGAGTGTGAGATGTGATGCCACGGCACTCTACCCAGGGTGACAGCTTGAGTCTCTGTCTCAAAAAAAAAAAAAAAAAATCTGAAATTTCTGGGTGCAATGTCATATATTGAAAGCCACTCACATTTCTGAGAACTAACTACGTGAACTGCATCATCTTTCACACTACTTTCACGGTACTAAAAGTTTATTTCCTCCAAGTAAGTCAAGTCATATCTGGTGTATAAACAAAGAATAATATTCTGAAACTTATTCTTTATCTGTAGAAGATGGTACAAAACTATGAAAACTTACTAAATTATTAAATATAGAGCTGCTTTTTGACATAAAGTATTCTTGTAATAGGCCCAGAATTAACTCAGTCTAGGAGTCTAGTTTTCTCCTCGAGGCTTGGTGTTAAAAGGCATCTCTATATAGACCCACACTTTGGGTCTATAGACTCCATCAGACTTTCTGGCAATGGCAGCTATGGGAGATTCTCACTGTCTCATCTCCTACTTCCAGAAACTGAGTCTCTTCAGAATTTAGTTACATACATGCACATGTAGCAAATGTGGCAGGTAGGGAGGGGAGAAGGGAGAAGGATAGGAGGCAAAGAGGGAGAGCAGGTATCATATAAAGTAATTCCTGTCATTAGTTGAACTGACCTCAAAATTGGCCCCACCTTGAGAAAGCCACTGAAGCTTAGTTTACCCATCTATAAAATGGGAATAACTCATTCCTAGGGTCACTGGCATCATGTCTGGAGAAGAGTGTTTAAAATAGTTACTTTTTCAGGTATAGAGTGACAGAGTAGACTGAGTGTGGGGTTTGGAGTCAGACTCCTCTCCATTCCCTCCCCTAACCTTGCAGGACAGCCATTAGATCCACCCCGATATGTGCCCAGAGTTAGTGTCCCTTTCCTTTGCAGTCCCAGAAGCTGTCTCCTCACTGATGTTGCTGTTTTCAGGACCTAGTTCTTCTGGAGTACTCTTGCTAAAGAATAACCTGACCATTCTGTGCCTCTGTTGTAAGACCTTTCAAAGATGGCAGGCTAAGCCAGGCTGGGAAGGGCCTGTCCAGAGATAGGCACAGAAGTCCCACAGCAGTCTATATCTGGGACACAGGAGAGGCACCAAAGCCATAGGCATACACCTGGGAGGAGGAGCTGGGCAGTGCGGGAAGTGGGTAAGTTTTGGTAGCACTTCCCCTGAACCTGAAGACAGAGCCCTGGAGAACTTCAATGTGTGAGGACTGGAAAAGATGTCAAAAGGATGTTGGGGGTTCCAGGTTCTGGGGAGGAAACAAAAGGCAATAATGATTACTGAACCCTCATTACAAGGGCCACATTCACCATGTCTTATCTCCTGTAGTCCTCACCTCAACCCTATAAGGCAGGTTTGCCTTAAGGCCCTGTTTTATAGATGACAAAACTGAGGCTTAGAGAAAACATGTGCCTGGCCCAAGTTCACACAGCTGGGAGCAGCTGAGCTGGGATATGCAGAAAGGCTACATCTCTGGCCACCTCACCCTCCACCCCTGCCCCATGCTGAAGAGAGTGGGTGATGGCATAGCATCTGGAAGGTGTTGAGGGGATGAAGTTGAATTGGGCCCTGAGGCCACCATGAAAGCCAAAAGTGAGTGAGTGTGGTTTAAAGACAGTGTGGGTGGGGTGAGTAGAAGCCTGACTGCAGCCGATAGGAGAGGAGCAAGATGGGGGAGGAAAGGAAACACATTTCAAGGACGACATTACATTAACACTGCAGGAAAGGGTGGGTGACGAAACGCCACTGTCAGGGAGGCTTTTCTTAGGAAGCAAAGATTTTGGTAGGGTTGCAGGTTGAGAGGCAGAAACCACAGTGAGAGAGAGATTAGTGGTTTGGAGGGGAGGTTGGTTGATAGAAGGAGTGGGAACTTGGCCCAGATGGAGGGGAAGAAAGAACAGAGAAGCCTTGGAAGGAAGAAAGAACAGAGAAGTGAATACAGAATCGCCATGTCCTCAGTGCAAGTCTTGGCACTCCTCCATTTCTTATCTCATGTATTTATTTATCTGAGGTATGGGTGATCTCATTTTCCAGATGAGGAAATTCAGAACCAGAAAAGGGTGTATGACCTCCCAAATCTACACAGCCAGAAAGTGACCAGGCAGGAATCAGACCCTCAGCTGCTGACTCCAAAGCCTGTCTGCTTTCTTCCCAGGATATTCTAGGACAAGAGGGAAAGTGGAAGAGAGGGTAATGGCCCAGGGAGCTGGGAGGTGGAAGGGACGGGGAAGCTGGGGAGTTTATCATTTGCTGGGAGGAACAGAAAAGACTTGAAGACGGAGAGTCCAAACCAGCTGGGGTGGGGAGCTGAGCAGGGTGTGAGGAAGGGCAGGCTCAGCCAGGCCCAGTGGCCAGGTGGGCCCCAGTGTCTGCCCAGCAGAAAGGTTTGGGACCACAGTCTCTGAGGCAGAGATGAGGGGCTGGGACGCTATCTTCATGGGAGCGCTAAGAAGCCTCCGTTTTCTCCTCTCTGACTTTGGCTGTGTGACCACGTGGGTGTTTGTGTGAGTGAGTGTGTAAGGTGTGTTCATGCTCACGCATGCCCTTGGTAAATGTGAAAAGAGAAGCTTCCATGTGTGAGCGGCTAGAGCACATGCACTCCTCTGAAATAAATCACTGTCTACACAGAGAACTGCTGAGTCAGGGTGGTCTCAGCTCTGTGTCTAGCTGCCCATGGCCTGGCATTTAGTACCACGTGTTTAGGGTGGCCTGGCCTCCTGGGCACAATAATGTCTCTGTGCAGGCCTAAGGGGTACTAACCTCCTGCACAGTCTGCACACCCCTGCTAGTAGCAGTCCAGGCCTTTAGTGGTAAGTCCTGCCCCCAGCACCTATATCCTGCATGTCTGAGTTTGTGCGGGAAATGGAGCTTCACAGAATCATAACCTCATTTTTGGTTCATGAAACACAAGTGGCAGGGATTGAGTTAGAGAGAGAGGTGGGTGGAATGTACAAATGGCACATTTGTGGGGAAGGGTAATTCAGCCAACATGGTGGGTGCTCTTAGCATTTTCCTGTCTGCATATAAAACTGGTGTACTGCATCACGCATTCATTCTTTCTACTGACTTTGTGCTGGAGCTTTACAAAGGGTAGGGATGATGCTAGAAGATGGCAGTGAGGCAGTGAACATTCAGACACCATCCTGGGCTCGCCATGTGGGTGTATGAGGACACACATGCACTGAGCAGGGCATTAGCCACACCATGTATACGTGTGTGTGTGTTTCAGGGATGGGGTGGGGGATCTCATAGCAAAGGATTAGAAGTTAGTCTTGGAGGACAGGGTGGTGATAATGCAGGTGAAGAACTCTCAAAGAAGCAGCTCTTTTTGGGAGAGGTGATTCTTAGTTCCTTTGTGTTCTTCAACATGCCCAGACCAGAGTGAAATAGGGGAGCCTTTAGGGAGACCACAGCCACAAGGAAAAAGCCCAATAACCCTGTCTCCTACATCCTAGGGTGAAGTGACAATGAACCTCTGCCCCAGATGAGACACATAGGCCCAACCCCACTGGTCAACAGTGGCCTTTGTCTCTCATTCATGCTCCCTGGAATCTGACTATGCACCAGCCCCTGCCCCCTCCATAGCCAAATAATAAGGTGGGCCTCCCTACTCTCCTCCACCCGCACTGCTCTAAGCAGTTGGTACTATTATTATTGCCAGCCCATTCCACAGTTGAGGAAATGGAGGCACAGAAGGGCTAGATGATTCACCCAATGTTGAACAATGGGAGATTTGGGGTACCAACCCTGGCATTCTAGAATCACAGTTCACGTTTTTTCTACTCTGCTGTGTGGGCTTTCAAAGCAAAATTTCATTTGGTTTCACAAGTCCCAGGACAAAACTTCCATCACCCATTCACTGAATTTTTGAAGGCCATCAAACCTTGAGATCTCAGTACACAACGACACTTCACATACAGCACTATTCATTCATTTAGTCTTTCCTTCATTCATTCAACCAATGCTAGGCATGGTTCTAGGCAAAGCACACTGTTCCCACCCCTAATTTAGTTGGGAGACCCAAGATACAAAAGAAACCAATGAGAATATAATTTAATACAGGACAGTGATATGTGATATTTGTCTCACTTAATACTCCATTTTCAAAAAGTAGGTGTTAATTTGTTATGATACCCATCTTACAGAAGTAGAAACTGAGGTTCAGAGAGATTAGTAAAATTACCTAAAGTTATACATTTCACAAGTTTCAACTTGGACTTGATTTGGATTGAAATCCAGATCTCTCCAGCTCTTAAGCTGAGGTTTTTCATCATCACACACTCAGGCCATCATCAAAACTATTGCTTTTGTTTATCTTTCCCTCTTCTCTCTTTTCTTCACTCTGCCCCTACTTTTAAGAAGATGCAGTGGGTAGGGGAACAAGAATACAGACTCCAGGGGCTGGAGAGGAAATACCTTGAGGTTACCCTGCCCATTCTCCTGTCCCAAGGGAGAGCTGACTCACACTTCAGCAGAAGCCATCTTGTACCATTCTTAATGAGAATGTCATTCAGAACTGAATCAATTAGAGGTTCTCTTTGACACTGGAACTTCTTTTGTTTATTTTTTTCTGTCTTACTTTTGTGCTGACAAATGTGTTAATGTAAAGACAGAAAAGAAAGCCAAGCAATTTGTCACAGTAATATCTTCCCTCCTGGCATCATAATGAATTGTAGCAGTTGGACTTAATCAATCACTCCCATAAGTCTTCCTGTGGATGCTTCATTTCTAAAGGGCCCCAAACTAGATATGTGAATTTTCTGTTTTCAGACTGTTCTTACACTTGCATGTGTGGGTACAGGCACACACCTGAGTGCTCCTTAGGGGAAGAGAAACTGCATCACTGAGCACCTGGGGCAGGGGCCAAGCTGGCTAGTCTGCATGCGTTTTCCCATCTTCCCCAATGATCCTGTGTGGGAGACGTGCTTTTTCCTTTTTACAGGTGATATTATGGGCAGGCAGAAAGATGAGATCTATGGGAAGCAGAGCTGCACTGTGAACCTACACTTGTGTCCCCAGAGCTTCACCATGAATCCTTTGCATCCCAGTTACATAACTCTGGTTCCTATCTATTCAATCTATGCTCTTACATCTGTTTATAAGTTTGTTCACAAGGGCATAAAAAGGTTTTGACGTTCTCTGCATCTTCAAACCTTCATTCTTGGGAGCCAAGATGGCGGACTACAGCCGGCTTTTTAAAGAAGCTCCCGTCCAGAAGGAGGCTTAAAGGACAGAAGTTTAGCAAGTTAGCTGATGGTTTGGAGCAGAGCCAAGAGAGAAAATTGAAGAGCGCAATTCAACCATCCTGAGGCGAGCTGCAACCCCAAAAATACAACCAAAAGGTATAAAATCCTCCCTCCCCCACAACAAGGGCTCGCAATTTACTCCATGCAAGCAAACGAGCAGAGTTCAAACTTCCTCCCACTCTATCCCATGGGAGAGACCCCCTAAAAACTGGACCTCCTACCCCTGCTGGCATGCCACGGCACCCTCCGGCCAGGCATAAAACTGTAAAACTGTATAAAACTGTATATATTCTCCACCTGCAACGAACTCCGAGGAGTCCCCACCTACCCACTCTGAGGTCTGGAGGTTTGTTACCTATGGAATCCAGATTCTTGGGCATCTCCTTGAGAGAAGTGGAGGGGGAAAGGTCTGGTGCTGTTCTGTGCTGACTGTGTTACAGTCATGAGGAAAGGAAGACTGGCTCAGGGGATGCCAATACAGTAACAGTGGCATCCTGAGCTGCAAACTGACGCCATTCCAGCCCCATCTCTCTGGGCAAACAGAGGTTCAGGACAGCAGCCACAGGCAAAATGCAAAGAACTTTTGTAAGTAAAGCACCAGCTCTCAGGGTCTAATCCACCTGAGACAAAGGCAGTGGGTGGGCAGAGGCTAGAATTGACACCTGTGTGTAAATTGCTATTTGTCTGCTGCCCAGAGCTGAATGTAAGGACTTGCAGAGAAATCTAGCTTTACAGAAGCCTAATTTAAAAACGCAAGGCCCCCCTGCCAAACTCAGATTTCTGGCTGATTTTGCCAGTCATAAACCCCGGGAGCAGTAGCCTACTGCAGTGAATAGGGTCACAGACCTGGGGGATTACGAGTGACTGGGTGCATTGTGGGGAAGGAGGTGTTAACCTTCTCAGATTAACCCATTTACGAGGTGGGTCCCTTTGCCCTCACAGAGCAGGGTGGGCCCAAAATTGATTGCTAGAGTTGCACGCTTCGTGGGTGGCAGAGGAGATCCTTGCCCCAGGCTCCAGATCTGGGCAGGCCCAGAACTGCTTTCTAGTGCCATGGGCATCCCGTGGGCAGTGGTGGAGGAGTCCTCCATTCCAGGTAGACCCAAAACAGCTTGCTAGAGATATGCATACCCCACGAGGGCGAGGGCAGGAGTTCCCCACTCCAGGCACCCAAGCTGGGTAGGCCTAGAACTGCTTGCTAGAGCCATGAGCCCCCCTGCAGGTGCTGGTGGAGGGGTCTACCACTCTGGGTGGGCCCAGAACTGTTTGCTAGAGCCACGTACATCCCACTTATGGAGGCGGGGGAGTTCCCCACTCCGGGCTCCAGCGCTGGGAAGGCACAGATCGGCCTGCTAGTGCCACAGGCATCCAATGGGCAATGTTCAAGGAGTCCTCCACTCCCCCTCCCCAGCTACTCTGGTGGGGCTGAACTAGGACTGATCCGGTAGCTCACGTATCCTGTGCTACCTCTGCCATTCCCTCACCCCCTGGCTGCTCTAGGGTGCTGAACTAGGACTGATCTAGCTACTGCAGTTCCCCTGTTCCACCAGTTGCCCCGGAGGGGCTGAACTAGGACTGATCTGGCTGCTGCTGGTCTCCTGCCCCCCAGTTGCCCCGGCAGGCTGAACGAGGTCTAATCCAGCCACGCACACTCCTGTGCAGCTGCTACCATTCCACTGCACCCCGGTTGCCCCAGCACCTGAGAACTGGGAGAAGACAACAGACACACTCTGCCTGTCTCTCTGGGCAACCAAAAGAAGCCACCAACTGAACAGTTCTGATAAGGCCTCCAAACAAGGTAAACTCAGCATGGGGTGGAATCAGTGGAAAAACTGTGGCAACTCAAAAAACCAGATTAGATCAACTCCTCCAAGGGGAAAATGGGGCAGACACAATTGAAGACCCCATCCACAAGTAAATGGCTAGGATGTCAGAAATCGAGTTCAGAATGTGGATAGCAAATAAAATTAATAGAATGGAAGAAAGGAAGGAATCAGGAGTTTAAGAAATTATTCAAAAGATTTCTCAAGAAATTATTCAAAAGATATCTGAAGAAATTATTCAAAAGATGTCTCAAGAACTCAACGATTTAAGATAAAATGATCAAAGATTTTGAAACACCGAGACAAGAGGTTGCAGCCCTCAAGGATCTGAAAGACACGGTGGAATCCCTCCATAACAGAGTGCAACAGGTAAAAGAAAGGATCTCTGACTTTGAAGACAAAGCTTTTGAAGAAGCCCAGGAGTTCAAAGATCAAAAGAAATGGAGAGCAAAAACAGATCTCACTCTCAGAGAACTCTTGGATAATTCAAAGAAAACTAATATTCACCTTATAGGAATCCCTGAAGGTGATGAAGTTGCTTCACAAAACACAGAGGCTCTTCTTCATGAAATTATGAAAGAGAACTGTCCAGACATGCCAAGAGATTCTGAAATTCAGATAGCAGATAGTTTCAGAACCCCAGCATAACTCAACCTGAACAAGACATTCCCCCAGACACATCATAATTAACTTCACCAAAGTTAAGATGAAAGAGAAAATTCTGAAAGCAGTTAAATGTAAGAAAACCATAAAACCATAACATACAAGGGGAAGAGTATTAAGATGATTGCAGATCTCTCAGCTGAAACCTTCCAGGATAGAAGAGGATAGTCATCAACTTTTAATCTCCTAAAACAAAATAACTTTCAACCCAGGATCCTGTATCCAGCTAAACTGAGTTTCATGTATGATGGACAAATTAAATACTTTACTGACATTCACATGTTGAAGAAATTTGCTATAACTAAACCAGCTCTCCAGGAAATTCTCAAACCTATTTTTCATAATGACCAGTGCAATCCTCCACCAGAAAAGTAAACCCACTCAGAAACTTTTGATCAAATTCCAACTTCCAAAATGGCAAAAGTATTAAAAATGTCCACTGGACTTTCAAGCAACTTGATGCTCAAAATTTTACTAGGCTTATCAATAATTTCTATCAACGTGAATGGCTTAAGTTGTCCTCTAAAGAGGCACAGATTGGCTGATTGGATACAGAAACTCAGACCAGACATCTTATGTATAGAATAATCTCACCTTACCTTAAAAGACAAATATAGACTCAGGGTGAAAGGATGGTTATCTATATTCCAGGCTAATGGAAAGCAGAAAAAAGCAGGTGTTGCAATATTATTTGCGGATACAATAGGTTTTAAACCAACAAAAGTCACCAAAGATAAAGATAGCCACTTTATACTTGTTAAGGGCAATAATCAATATGATGAGATCTCAATTATCAATACCTATGCACCCAACCAGAATGCACCTCAATTTATAAAAGAGATTCTAACTAGCATGAGCAACTTGATCTTTCCCAGCTCCATCATAGTCGGAGATTTCAACACTCCTTTGGCAGTGTTGGACAGATCCTCCAAAAAGAAGCTGAGCAAAGAAATC
>NW_003852406.1:31333923-31344499 GCF_000181295.1 Otolemur garnettii
AAAAAAAAAAAACCAAAAACCCCCAAAACTTTCATTCTTGTCATTTGGTTTTGTTCTTATTGATGGTTAACAGCTCTGGCGTCATGCAAGGCATTTAAAACATAGGCTTCACAATCTCTCAGGGGTCTGCAGGCTCCCTGGGGTCCTCATCCACAAAGCCTCATCTATTCCCCTGAAAAAAAGTGGGCAAATGGTAAAGATTTAAAAAATGTAATCATAGCACATCAGTTAATTTATTGAGATGTGGCTGCTATTGGAGACAAGATCATACATTGTGCTGTAGAAATTATTGAGTGCTTTAAAAAAATGATGAAAATCTGTGTTCTTCACTTTCATTACTTGTCCTTGATAACATGCTTGCCAGAGTGGTTCAAAAAGGGCTCAGAAATTGTTTGAGTGCATTCATGTTCAATTTAGCTAAATATTTCCTTTGTATCCTCTACTCATTTACACAGCGTTCCAATCCAAAGGAGCCCACATGAATTGTTGCATGTACTCAATTAATGTTTTAATTCTGAGACAAATAGGATCACAGTTAATTTCCATGAACTGTCCAAATCCTTTGCTTTGAGTATGCTGTGATGACTGGGGTGCGGAATTAATTGGTTGGGAGCTGGATTTTGGCAGTTGTTTTCCAGGCAAATATCTGGTTGTGGTAACAGGCTGAGAGCTGTGCATCACATTATCTGTAGTAATGAAGAAAGCAGGGCTAGCCATAGACAGAGCACCCCCTTCCTCCAGGCCTGTGATTTATAAATCTCCATCTCTTCTACATTAAAAATTAGCAAAAAAAAAGTCATCTTATTTTTGCATGACACTTACATACCCAGAAGCTTATATTTGCCTTCACAGAACTGATGGTAGGAATATTGCAGAAGGAATTAAAATTACAGAAAGGGGATGGACTCCTTGATCTTTTAGATTCTTTGCAGCTCTAAAATTCTGAGATTGTTCTAAGATCTCAATGATTTGGCCAGATAGGAAGATACGACCCAGTTATTGGCATAAGTACAGGATTCCCTGGATTCATCTATTCATTCCCAGTTGCACATGGTTTACTGGGTTATGCACCAAAGATACAGAGATGAAAAACTTGGATGGTCCACGTCCTGCCTGAGCTCTCTAGCTAATGAAAGAGATTGTTATGGTAACTCGAGAGTGCCTTGTCATTGCTGATTGACTTCTCTGTACTGCCTCCTAGAGGTGAGCCTCCTGAGAAACAGGACTATACCCTAGTCCGGGATCTATCCTCGAACCCAGCACAGGGCTTGGCACCTAGAAAACATTTAAACAATATCAACTGGATGAATAAATGATTGGTGAATTACATTATGAAGCTATGATTAATACATTGCAGGGATTCAGAGGAAAGGGCTGCAGACAGAAAATAATTCAAGAAAGACACTTCAAGTCAGTAAATGAAAGATGAGACAGTTAGCACGTGCCAGAACCAAGATGCTCAGACAAAACAGCTAACACAGCATACCTCTGCCCGCCAGGGGCTCTTGGTTGACCTGGGTGATAGACACAGTGGCCAGACAATTGCAGTGTAATGTGGCACATGCTGGCCTCAGGGTCAGAGCACTGGGCCTCAGGAATTCCAAGGAGGACTGCCTAGTCCAGTCTTGAGGGATTCAGAGTGACATCTCTTAAGAGGAACAGAACCTAGAAAATCCAAGACATGTCCTGGGCTGCAGCACAGTGGACAGACACTTGTCAGGCTGTGAGGAGAGGGTGGTGGTATTAGGAGAAAGGTGCTGGGAAGCCCCTGATGGTTGTTGAATGAAGATGTCGTCACATGCACATTCTAGTGGGAGAAGATGATGAAGATGCTATTGCCTGGACAAAATAGCACAAAACATCTTAAGTGCCGGTCCTTTGTGACTTCAAATAATAACCTGCCCATACTGGTAGAGCAGTTCCACAAGTGACAGAACCACAAACTCACACTTGGAGGAAGCTTCTGCTCACATGTGTTGTTCAAAGCCTGAACCTGATGCTTTATCTTCCTTGATGGTCTTACATGTAAGGGATTGTTCAATTTCTGTTTGTGCATTTCCAGCAAGAGAGAACACACTCCTGAAGGTGCTCATTTCATTCTCAACCACCCTGAATGATAGAAAGTTATTTCTTACATTTAATCAGAATCAGAATCAGTCTCACATGCTATGGACATAATTGTCTCACAGAATAAGTGTCATAGCCTTCAGATGACAGAGCTAAACATCCTGACCCTCAGGAAACAAGCAAAGTAAGAAACAAACAAACACAGATTTTGCTTCTCATGATCATTAATATTACATGTCAACTTGATGGGGCCAGTCAGTACCCAGACAATTGATCAAATTCTGGGTATGTCTGTGGGAGTGTTTCTGGATGAGATTAACATTTGAATCTGCAGACTGACCAAAGCAGATGGGCCCTTGCCCATGTGGGTGGCCTCATGTGATCAATTCAAGTCCTGAATGGAGCAAGAGGCTGAAACTCTCACAAATAAAAGGTAACTCCTCTTACCTTTGTGCTGGGATATCGGCCTTCACAAACCGAAACACTGTCTTCTTGGGGCTCCAGCCTGCCAGCCTTTGGACCAGAACTATCACCACCAGCTCTCCTGATTCTAAGGCCTTGGACTCAGACTGGAACTACATCTTCAACTCCCCTAGGTCTCCAATTTTCCTACCACAGAGCTTGGGAATTCTCAGCATCCATAATTGCATGAACCAATTATTTACAATATACATGCAAATCTCCTATTTGTTCTGTTTCTCTGGAGAATCCTGGATAATACAGTTCTTTTCCCCTCTTTCTGGTCACTTTCCTTGAACCCCCCAAGGCTTGGCAATGACCCTTGTAAAAGGGGGTCATTTGTAAGATGTCAGAAGAGTAAAATGCTGCCCTCTTTTGCACCTTTATAATGTTGTCAAAAGAGGACAATGGTGCCCCAAGTTCTCTGATCCTTGCAGGGAGGGTAGGTGACCCCGCCTTGTTTTGAACTATGTCTCTTTAAGTAACTGTAGTAAGACCTCTAACAGTGCTGTAAGGTTGGTCTTTAATCTTCACTACCCAGTGTGGAAACTCAGAAAGGGGCAGAGATTTGTGGAAGGTCATACAATTAGGAAATAACATAAATGAAAACCCAAGTGATTTAAGGCTCTTCTATTGGAAACTGTGCCGTAATGTGTCCTAACTGCATAATGAGCAGCTTGAATACCAGGGCCTTTAAGTGCAGGTACTAAATGCAAAATGTCCAATTTCCTTAAGTACTAAGTTTGACAGTTGATATCACTGACATTTCATTTTGACACTTCTTATTTTATTTTGAGAAAGTGCATCAAAGGCTGTATGAGAATATATGAGGAGGTATGAGAAAGTACATCCTCATTCTTTCAAATAGGGTCTGGCTTATGACTATTTTCAAAAAAAATTTTTAGAGCAATTTTTATGAAATCACAGATAAGTCAAAAATTTATATTATTTTTGAATATAAGTTCTGCCCTGGAACCTACATAGCACAGACAGCTTGAAATTCAATGAAGCATTTGGGAAGGATGTGGCTAATAAATACATAGTGCGTTATGGTTTGAGAAGGTCTGTTCTGGTGATTAGAATCTCAAAAATGAGCCACATGGGTGATCTGAGACCAAAGTGGATAATGATGCCTACCAAGGCAGATCATGATGAGCTGAAAGCTATAGTGGAAGTGAATCCATCTCAACCTATACATGAATTAGCAGCAAGGTTTGAGATTACTGTTCCAATATTGGACCATTGAAACAAATTAGCAAGAAAAAGAGGCTAGCATGTGAATGAAAAGAGCATCAGAAGAGAAGTTCGTCTCAAGGCTTGTCTTTCTGCTGTTACAACATGAAGGTGAACCATTTCTACACTGAATTGTTATGTGTGATAAAAAATGGATGCCTTTTGATAATTTCAAGTGTTCAGCACAATGGCTGGATAAAGGTGAAGTGCCAAAATACAGTCCAAAATAGAATATCCATCAAAAACAGCTACTGGTGTCTGTTTGGTGGTCCAGCACTGCTATTACCCACTGCAGCTCCGTATAACCTGGTCAGTTGATTACAGCAGGTGTCTAAAGCAACCAGCTGGACAAAATGATGAGGATTCTTGTGATTAAGCAGCTGACATTGGTCAACAGACAGGGGCCAATGCTCTTCTAAGACAAAGCTTGATCTCATGTCACACAAATGACATTTCTCAAACTGCAGAAGCTGGACTTGGAAACTCTCTGTCATCCACTGTATTTACCAGGCCTTGCACCAACTGACTGCCACATCTTCAGGCTTTGGACCAGGCATCCTCAAACTACGGACCAGGGGCCACATGCAGCCTTCCTAGGACATTTATCTGGCCTGCCGGGTGTTTTTGCCGCCACTGCCTGTCCTGCTTAGCAGCCGATTCATCCTGGGGCCCGCAGTCTGGCCCTCCAATGGTCTGAGGGACAGTGAACTGGCCCCCTGTTTAAAAAGTTTGAGGACCCATGCTTTGGACCATTTCCAGTGAGGAAAAATATTTGACTCTCAACAAGGCATGGAAAACACCTCTCACCTTTCATGATTTCATCACCACTCACTCTCCAGGCTTTTTCTTTGCTGCTGGCACACACAATCTACTGTTAAGATGACAAAACTGTCAATAGTTTAGGTGTATACTTTGATTAATTATACTGCTTCTTGTTTGAAACATAACAAATTAAATGTTTGATTGGAAACTGGATATCTCATATTTAAAACATAAGTCATCCTGCTTGATTTTGAAAGAAATTCTGCAAGATAGATTTTGATCCTTTTCCCATTCTGGTCACCTTCCTTCAACTGACCAAGGATTGCCAACAGCCCTGGTATTATTGCCATTACACAGAAGGTGAACAGTGAGTAAATGTCAGACCATGTCAGTAAATGTCAGAACACTGGTCTATCGGTTCCGAGACTTCACATGAACTTCCCTGCACTTGCCACCATGTGAGGGTCTTAGACGCCCAACTACAATGTCTACCCATTAAATGTACTAACAGCTGCTACCTCTAAGATGCACTTCCCCACACCCACACCTGCCTTTTAAAATCTGGCTGTAGGACTTCACATATTTTTTACATCATGAGATTGGACACATCAGACTTGGGCCAGATATTACAACTTGCTATTAATGTTCCTTTGCCATTCAGAATTAGTAGGACAGCATCAGACCACAGCATGTAAGGGCTGAGGAGTCTCAGCTCCTCCCTTCTGCATTTTTCCACCCCTCAGTTAAGGGAAAGAACATGTTTCCTGATGACCAGAAAAACACAACTTTCATTTTGATTCTTGACACTGGAGGTGAGGCTTTGTCCAACCAGTTCTCTTTAGGGTCTTCTGCCATCAACAGAACCTGATGCAGATCACCAAATACTGGTGGTCTCCACCCTCCCCTGAACTGTGTTTTTTGTGGGCAGATAATGTCCGTGTTGTAGTGAACATTCACTTCAGCATCTAATTTACAAAATGAATGCACGAATGTAACATCACACAAACATAATTATCAGGGCTTAGGAACTTGCCTGTACTTTTCTCTGGAGTCAAGCTTCTCCATTAAAAGCACCAAAAAAAAAAAAAAAAACCCAGAAAAACCATCAACAACCAACCCTTAAGGAGCTCAAGCTTGAGAATGATTAAGTTCTCTTTGAATCCTCATATTTCATGACTATGATAGAATTTCTAGGAATATTTGAAGTCCATCAAGAATTTTACAGGATATTACATCCATTCTTGAGGAGACTCTGTGGTCTCACATGGGACTCTGATTTTCTTTTTTATATATATATATACATAGATCATGGATACATTTATGTCTTTGTGGGATTCATTGTGTTGATTATTTGTACAAATTGGAGTGCTTACATCCTACTAATTAACATAGCTTTCACCTCTTTTCTAGTTATCAGACTTGGTAAGAGAGATATCATAATTTCACAATGTCCCCCAAGAACGGAGCTGCCAAAGTGTGCAATTATGCAAACTCTACCAATGAGGCTTTGATGTTTCTCACCAATTTCCAGACACGAAGATAGAAGAGGTTCTTGTGCACACATTGAAACAGGGAAAAGGTAAATAACCAAGCTGCTTATATTCACAGACGCTCTTCTTTGGACTTCACCTGAATTTAATTTCCAGATTACAATATTACAGATTTAAATGAAATACTCAGAGGTTCCAGAGAAAAGTAATAAACAGAAGCCAAAATGATGGAGGGAACCATCATCCAGTGAGTGGCCCTTGTGCATGATGCTTACAGAAGCTGATTAAATAGAAGACAGAAAAGAAAAATGATTTATAAATGGTTTTGGGAAGGTAAGGACTGCTGCCTATATTTTAAAATATATGTTTAATTACATGTGAAATCCTTAGTTACACATGTAATTCTTAGTTGCACAGGCAATAAAAACTAAAACACTAGAGGTAATACTGCAATCACCTCTGAGTAACCTTTATCCTGTTCCTACCACGAATTCTTGTTTGGGGTTTATCCTATTTAAAATAGACAACTATTTGAAATTGCACATGAACTTTATGGACACCTTGTATATGAATTGCTATTGGCTTTTTTTTTTTTTTTGTGATAGAGTTTCACTTTGTTAACCTTGGTAGAGTGCCATGGCATCACAGCTCACAGCAACCTACAGCTCTTGGGCTTAGGTGATTCTCTTGCCTCAGCCTCCTGAGTAGCTGGGACTACAGGCACCTGGCACAATGCCTGGCTATTTTTTTGTTGCAGTTTGGCTGGGGCCGGGTTTGAACCCACCACCTTCAGTATATGGGGCCAGCGCCCTACTCACTGAGCCACAGGTGCCGCCCTGCTATTGGCTTTTAAACTGCACATATAATATCAGCTTACAACTCGTTTTTTCATTGAACAAGAGGAATTGAGTTTCTATACATCTTCTTACATACATTCAGTTGCTTCTGGTCTCTCACTGTACATGGTTGCCGTGCACATTTTCATCCCTGCCTCTTTGTGCATGTGTGAGGCACATGTGAGTTGTTCTTCAAAAGTGGTAACATGATCTTAAATTTTCACTATCTCCCACTTAAGTGCCAAATTTTATTTGTTTTACTTTATTCTTTTTCATTATTTCAGTTTTACATGAGGGTATAAAAGATTAGGCTACATTGTCTGTGTTCATTAGCAGTAACGTTCAAGTTATAGTTGAGCCTTTCAACCAGAGCTATATACACATATATTGTGCCCATGAGGAAAGAGCTTACCAATCCCCCACACTCCTCCCCACTTCTCTCCACTTGAATTTAATTGTATTTTTCTCTTGTGTGGGCATGTAATTGTTTACCTATTGTTTTCATATTAGTATTGAGTACATCGGATACTTGGATTTCTATTCTTATGATATTTAATAAGGAGAATGTTCTTTGATTTCATTCAGGTTAGTACAAAAGATATAAAGTCCCCACCTTTTATGGCTGAATAGTATTCCATGGTATACATACACCACAGTTTATTGATCCATTCATGTGTTGATAGGCACTTGGATTGTTTCCACATCTTGGTGATTGTGAATTGACCTGCAATAAACATTCTAGAGCAAATATCATTATAGTAAAATGATTTTTTTTTTTCCTTCTGAGTAAAGTCCTAGTAGTGAGACTGCAGGATAAAATGGGAGGTCTACGTTTAGCTCTTTGAGGATTCTCCATACTTCTTTCCATAGAAGCTGTATTAGTTTGCACTCCCTCCAGCAGTGTAAAAGTGTTCCTTTCTCTCCACATCCACACCAGCATCTGCAGATTTGGGACTTTGTGATGTGGGTTAATCTCACTGGGGTTAGGTGATATTTAAGGGTGTTTTTGATTTGCATTTATATGATGATTAGAGACGATGAGCATTTGTTAAATGTTGGCCATTCTTTTGTCTTGTTCAGAGAAGGTTCTGTTTGTGTCTCTTGCCTACTTATAAATGGGATGGTTTGTTCCCTTCTTGTTGGTGAGTTTGATTTCTCTATAGATTCCAGTTATCAGCGCTTTGTCAGATTCATAGCATGGATTATCTTCTGCCATTCTGACAGTTGTCTGTTTGCTTTAAATGTATCCTTAATTGTGCAGAAGCTTTTTCAGCTTGATCATACCCCATTCATTTGTTTTTGGTGTTGCTACAATTACCGGGGGGTCTTTATAAAATCTTTGCCCAGGCCAATATTGTTATGAGTTTTTCTCACACATACTTCTAGAATTTTTATCATTTCATGTCTTAAATTTAAATCTTTTATCCATTGAAAGTCAATTTTTGTAAGTGGTGAGAGGCTAACCAGTTCTCCCAGCACCATTTGTTAAATAGGGATTTATTTGTTTATTTGGAATTATAGGCCTTAGACTATCTGTCTTGGATCATTCTGATTCAGATTCCATTAGTATTTTATTTTATTTCAAATTAATATGAGGGTACAATTTTTAGCTTACATTATTTTCAACTCTAAGGCAAAGTTCAGGTTGTAGTTTAGCCCTTCCCAGCATATGCTTTTGTTGGTTTATTGAAGATCAGATGGTGATACATGGCTGGGTTCATCTCTAGGTTCTCTATTCTATTCCATAGATCTATATCTCTATTTTTATGCCAGTAGCATGATGCTTTGAACATTGTAGACTTGTAGTATAACCTGAAGTCTGGTAATATGATGCCTCCAGATTTTTTTTTTTATTTCTTAGAATTACATAGGCTATTTTTTTTCTGGTTTCATATGAAATGAAGTACTAGTTTTTCTTTTTTTATTATTTTGGATATATTTTTTGTATTAAATCATGAAGAGGTAGATCATGTATACATTAATGCATTTATGGGGTACATGTGCTGATTTCATATACAATTTGGAATGCTTACATCATACTGGTTAATATATCCCTCGCCCCATTTACTTAATTATTGAATACATTTATACTCTATGCACTTAATAGATCTGACATGGAAGTACTATTTTTTCAAATTCTTCAAAGTATGATATTGGTACTTTGATGAGAATTTCACTAAATCTGTAGATGTTTTGGGGTAGTGTGGACATTTTAATAATGTCAATTCTTCCTAGCCATGAGCATGGTCTTCTATTCATTAACATATTCTGCTATTTCTTTTCTCTAGGTTTTGTAGTTCTCACTGTAGAAATCCTTCATTTCCTTTGTTAAGTATGTTCTCAGGAACTTCATTTTCTTTGAAGCTATTGCGAAGGATATTGTATCTTTGATTTGATTCTCAGCTTGACTGTTACTGGAGTATATGAAGGCTACTGATTTGTGGACTTTCATTCTTTGAAAAGATTAATAAAATAGATATACTTTTGGCTAGATTAACTAGAACAAGAAAAGTAAGATTTCTAATAACCTCAATCAACAATCAGAAACCAAAAAAGGGAAATAACAACAGATAGTATAAAGATACAAAATATCATTGCTGTTTACTACAAAAAACTCTATGCCAAGAAATTTAAAAATGTGGAGGAAATTGACCAATACCTGGAGTCACATCACGTCCCTAAATGTAACTAGAAATTTAGAAATTTTGAACAGACCAATATCAAGTACTGAAATTACAATAGTACAAAATATTCCAAGAAAGAAAAGTCCTGGCCCAGAAAGTTTCACATCAGAATTTTACCAAAACTTCAAAAAGGAGCTCTTTACCTATATTGTAGAACCTGTTCCAAAACACAGAGAAGAAAGGAATCCTCCCCAATACATTTTGTGAAGCAAACATCATCATGATACCAAAACCAGGAAAGGACTCAATATCAGAGGAGAACTACAGACTAATATCATTAATGAATATTGACACAAAAGTATTCAATAAAATCTTAGCAAACAGAATATAGCTACATATTAAAGAAATTATACATCATAATCAGGTGGGCTTTATCCCAAGGATGCAAGGTTGATTCAGCATACATAAATCCATAAATGAAATTCACCACATAAATAGAAGCAAAAACAAAGACCATGTGATTCTCTCAGTAAATGCAGAAAAAAGTAATCAATAAAATTCAGCATCTTTTTCTGATAAAAAATAAAATAGGCATAGATTGAACATTTCTTAAACTGATAGAGGACATCTATAGAACTCTCTCCAGTCAATTGGTATCACACTGGAAAAAACTGAAAGAATTTCCAGTTAGAACTGGAACCAGACAAGGATATCCACTATTGCCACTGCTACTCAACATAGTTCTGGAAGTCCTTTTTTTTTTTTAAATTAAATGGCAACTGTGTACATTAATGCACTTCTGGGGTACAGTGTGGGGTTTTCACACACAATCCGAAATACTTCCATCAAACTGGTTAACATAGCCTTCATGTCATTTGCTTAGTTATTGTTTTAAAACGTTCACATTCTACTCTTAGAAAGATTCACTTGTACCCTTGTAAGATAAACCTCAGAAGTGATCCCTCCAATCCCCCTCCCTCCACCCATTCCCCCCTCCCCGTATTCTTAGGCTGTTATTAGGTTATAACTTTCATATATGAAATTAGTTTCATAATGGGGGTGTATACATTGGATACTTTTTCCTCCATTCTTTTTTTTTTTTTTT